>NW_028135030.1:0-116000 GCF_964662115.1 Mustela nivalis
ATCTGCTCTGGAATCCCTTTCTTGGAGAGACACATGAGCCAGAAAACACGACTCCACCCTTACCACAAAATGACCCCAAACTCTTGGGAGCTGGGACAAATCCCCAAAGAGAGATACTCGTGCACAGTCCCTGAGGCCATCCCTCCTATCCACGGCTATCCCGGACACAACATCCAGAGACAAAGGCCTGAAGGAACGCCTCCCACTCGCCCTTGTTTCAGAGGCCCAGGAGCTCCCTCTCGGGCTGTACATGCGGCCTGCCATACGCTAGGCGCCACGCATAAGCTGAGTTTGTGTTTTCAGACTTCTGTGCCCACAGCCTGGACCCACACAACCTCCAGGCTAGGGCCTCTGGAGCCACAGCGAAAGATTGTGCCTGCCCTCTCCAAGGAAATTGTGCCCAATCCATTGACCACAACCCTACAGGTTAGGGAAAAGCTCCAAGGCCCCTAAGGTCATCAATAGTGTAGGCCACCCTGGACTAAGAGGGGCTCTCTGACACCAGCGGAGCATCTATATCCACTTAGACTCTCAGACAGTGTCCCCAGAGACAGAAGGTTGAAATGGACAGGCCCCCAGGCCCTAATCTGAAACTTAGATTTGGTTTCCATGTGTCCGTCCTCAGAGGAATGTTTTCGTAGACCAGCAGACGGGGCTTTTCTGAGGCACCAAAGAAACCTCTCTCGTCTCCACATGGGGGGCTTTCTTACTGGGGACGTATCAAACCCTTCAGGTAGGAGAGTTCCGCAGGGCCACTGAACAACCTGCACATTCCAAGGTCTCCATGGACACAAACGCAAATTACGACGCATCCTCAGGAGAGGCCATTTCAACGTAGCCCCCTGGGTAGCGTGCCCCAGAGGCAGCAGATCAAACATATCTTGTGGCTAATGGCCAATGGGAATGCGAGGCATGCTGTTCAGGGATCCATCCTTCGAACCCTGCTCTCCACTACTTCCGTATCCTATGTCCTGGAGCCATGCAACAGGACTCGAATGTCCCGCAGAAGGAAACCTTGTGGTTGGGGTAACCTCCAAACTCAGCGTGGGAAAACTTCCTTGGCCTCATGAGGCCCCTGCTTCATGAAGGTGCCATCATGGACACATACTCCAGCCTCAGCCAACGTCTGATCCTCAGCCTGACTTCAGATGAAGTAGATTTTGATTCAGCCTCTGCAGAGTGGGCCTGCTCTGCCCTTGGCTCCAATCCTCACCCTAGCTTGTGTTTTCAGACTTCTGTCCTCACATTCCGGGCCCACTAACCCACCCTCCTGGGAATTCTGGGGCCACAATGAAGCACTCTGCCTGCCTCCCACGAGAAAAATATTGTCTATGGTGCTGCCCAGAAACCCCAAATGAGGACCAAAGAGCTTGGCCGTCGGCAACACCCCAATTGCATAGGCTACCTTAAACACTGATGCTCTGTCGCAAATAGCCTGAGCCCAGACCTTCCAACAGACACCGACACAGCTGGCTGCACACCTAGCACATTGGACCACAGGACCGTGCCTGCTCTCTCCTGGAAAACTGTGTCCATTCCTTTGCGTCACACCTCCAGAATATGAGAAACCTCAAGGAAATCCCACTACTGGGAGCCTCCCTGGAGAAACAGGGGCATTCGGACACAAGCTGAGCAGCTACTTCCACCAAGGCATGCACACAGATGTCAACAGAGATAGAAGGTTGAGCCGGACAGGCCCTTAGGCCCTAATCTCAACTCTTGCTTTGGTGTCCAGGTGTCACTCCTCAGAGGCTTTGGTTTGAAGAACAGGATATGGGGCTTTCCTGAGGCACTGAACATAACACCTCTCGACTCCACATGGAAGCTTCCTTGTTGGAGCCATGTTAAACACCTCAGGTTGGAGAATCCTGCAGAGTCCTGAGCCCCCTCCACATTCCAAGGTCTCCCAGGCCACCAAGCCACAGTAGGACTCATCTTCAGGAGAGTCCATTTCAACTCTCCCCTCTGGGTAGCTCACCCAGGAGCCCGCAGATTGAGCCTGACTTGTCCTGACTAAAGAGTGGGAATATGAGGTGGCGTTCCCAGGCATCCATGCTTAGACACCTGCTCTCGAGTGTTTCCATATGGGACCTCCTGGAACCATCCAATAGGACTCGACTGTCGTGCAGAAGGAAACCTTGAGGTTTGGAGTAGTTCACAAATCCCATCGTAGGCAAACCTCCCTGGCGTCATGAAGCCCCCACACCCTTAAGGAAGAGGCCATGCTGGACAAAAACTCTAGCCTGAGGCACGTCTCATATATGACATGACCTCAGTGCAGGAGATCTCGATACAGCCTCTGCAGAGTGGGCCTGCTCTGCCCTTGGTCCCAAACCTCAGGCTAGCTTGTGTTTTCAGACTTCCTTCCTCACACTCCTGGCAAACAAGCCCTCCGGACTAGGAACTCCAGAACCACAATCCAGCCCAGGGTCTACCCAACGGAAGAACAACGTTTCCCTGTGGGGTTCTCCAGAAAACCCAGATGAGGATCAACCTGCTCGGGCCTCGACGGTACCCGAACTGGATAGGCTGCTCTTGGCACTTATGCTCCATCTGACACAGCCTGATGCCACACGTCGAGACAGACAAGGAGACAGCTGGCCACACACCCAGCACTTCGGACACGCCATGGTCTTATACCGTCACCTCTTCCTAACCTTGGTTTTCAGATATCTGAACCTAGACATTATATCAATTCTCCACACAGCTGGGTATAGCAAGCACAAAAGAGAACTCCTCCTTCCCCATGGTTGTAAAGCTTGCTCTTGGCATGGAGTCACACCTTCAGGTTGAGAGAAACCTTCATGGCCCCTGATTCCACGCTCAACCGTGAGTGCTGCAGCACAAATTCACACTGTGACCCTCAGTGTGAGCCCCATGTCAAAGTAAGGCCTGTCAGGGCCTGGACCAAGAGCCCATATATGGGGCTTGCCAGGCCGCTATGCACCCAATCCTCACCTTGTTTGAGTTTTCCAGTCTCCCCGCCCGTACCTGGGGCTCTGCTCTCGAATCCCTTTCTTGGAGAGACACATGAGCCAGACAACACGACTCTACCCTTCCCACAAAATGACCCCAAACTCTTGGGAGCTGGGACAAATGCCCAGAGAGGGATACTCGTCCATATTCCCTGAGGCCACCCGTCCAATCCACGGCTATCCCGGACACAACATCCAGAGACAAAAGCCTGAAGGAACGCCTCTCACTCGCCCTTGTTTCAGAGGCCCAGGAGCTCACTCTTGGGCTGTACATCCGGCGTGCCATACCCTAGGCGCCACTCATAAGCTGAGTTTGTGTTTCCAGACATCTGTGCCCACAGCCTGGACCCAAACAACCTCCAGGCTAGCCTCCATTACAAGGCCCTCATGGACACAAACACACATTAGGCCCCATCCTCAAGAAAGTCCATTTCAACTCAGCCACCCCGGTTTCCTCCGCAGAGCCATCAGATCTCAACTGTCTAGTCCCTTCTCTCTTCCCCAGGGCTCTGCTTTGGAATTCCTATTTGTTTGGGGCACCTGAGGTATCAAACCTGAAAGGAGACCTCCCATCCCACAGATTGACGAAAAATCATTGGGACCGGGCCATATCCACAGAGAGGAAGATTTGTCCATGGCCCAGGAGGCCTCCCCACATTCCAAGGCCATGGTTGATACAAAATCCAGAGACAAAAGCCTGAGCAAGCGCCTCAGACTCGCTCTTTCTTCATATCCTGAAGTTTTATTCTCATGGTTTGTAGATTGGGCCTGCCATACCGACGTCCCCAAACCTAAGCTGAGTTTGTGTTTTCAGCTTTCTGTCCTCAAATTCCAGGGCCACACACCCTCCAGGATGGGGCCCCTGGAGCCACACATTAGGACTGTGCTTACCCCATGCATGGAAATTCTGCCCATTCCATTGTTCAATATCGTACATATTAGGAGAACCCTGCAAAGTCCCCGAGGCCATCCCAAGAGTGTAGGTCTCCCGGGACAAACAAGGGCTGTCTGACACCAGCTGAGCATCTATCTCCACACATGACATAGATGGATGTCCCCAGAGAAGAAGATGGAACCAGACATGACCCTAGGCCATAATCGGATCCAAGCTTTGGTTTACAATCATGTCTCCTCAAAAGCCTGAATTCCAATACAAGCATAGGGGGTTTCCTGAGGCACCCATCAGAACAAACCTCATCTGCACAAGGAAACTTGAGCATGGGAGCTATGTCAAAAGTTTAGGAGAATACTTCAGGGTCCCGGTGCCACCGCTCCATTCCAAGGCCCCCATGTACACAAACACACTTTAGGACCTTACCTCGGGAAAGTCCATTTCAACTCAGCATCCCCGGTGTCTCCCGCAGAGCCATCAGATCTCAACTTTCTTGTTGTTAGGAGACAATTGGAATGCGAGGCAATCTTCCCTGGCATCCATCCTCGAACGATGCTCTGGAGTCATTCCATAGGAAATGTCCTGGAGCTGCCCAACAGGTCTCAAATATCCCGAATAAGGAATCCTTGAAGGGGGCATCGAACTACTCCCAACGTGGGAAAACGTTAACAGCCTTAAGACTTTGCTTCGTTCATGAAGGGGCAGTCATGCACAGAAACTCCAACCTGAGCCAAGTCTGATCCACGCCGTGACTTCAGATGCATGAGATATTGGTTCATATCTGCAGGGGGTACCTGCCCTGCCCTCGGCCTGACATCGGAGTCTAGCTGGTGTTCTCAGATTTCTGTCCTCACACTACTGGCCCCGAAGCCCTCACTTTTGGCAATTCTGGACCCACAATGCAGCACTCTGCCTGCCCTCTAGAAAAAATATCTTGCGTACTTAGCTGCCCAGGCACCACAAATGAGGATAAAACTACACGGCACTCGACTGTAACAAAATTATAAAGTCGAACCTGGACACTAATGCAATGTCTGACACAACCTGAGCCCGAACCTCCTGACCAACAACCAGGCAGCTGACCGCACACTGAGCATATCAGACCCACCATGGCCTTAGGTCATCATCTCTTCCCAACTGCGGTTTTCAGGATTTAGAACCTAGACCTTAAATCCACCCACTGCCCAGGGTTGAAAATGATGCAGAAATCAGACCTCCTTCCCCATGGCAAGAAACCTTGTGATTGGCATGTTGTCCAAAGTTCAGTGAAGTTGAAAACAGTGTGGCCCATGGGGCCCCGCCCATGCTCGCAGGCCAATTGGTCACAAATACACATTTTGACTCTCAGCCCGAGTCCAGTCCTAAAGTAAGGCCTCTCAGTGGCTGGATGAAGAGACAGCATATTGGGCCTGCCATGCCCCTAGGCCCAAATTTTTAACCATAATTGGGTTGTCCCTTCACTCTTCCCCAGGGCTCTGCTTTGGAATTCCTCTTTGGTTGAGACACCTGAGGTAACAAACCTGAAAGGACACCTCCCATCCCACAGATTGTCGAAAAACCACTGGGACCGGGCCATATCCACAGAGAGGAAGATTCGCCCATGGCCCATGAGGCCTCCCCACTTTCCACGGCCATAGTTGATACAAAATCCAGAGACAAAAGCCTGAGCAAGCGCCTCTGACTCACTCTTTCTTCATATCCTGAAGAGTTGTTCTCATGGTTTGAGATTGGGCCTGCCATACCTACGTCCCCAAACCTAAGCTGAGTTTGTGTTTTCAGACTTCTGTCCGCAAAGTCCTGGGCCACACACCCTCCAGGCTGGGGCCCCTGGAGCCTCACATTAGGACTGTGCTTACCCCATGAATGGGAATTCTGCCCATTCCATTGTCCAAAATCGTACATATTAGGAGAACCCTCCAATTCCCCGAGGCCATCCCAATAGTGTAGGTCTCCCGGGACAAACAAGGGCGGTCTGACACCAGCTGAGCATCTACCTCCACTCATACCATAGATGGATGCCCCAGAGAAGAAGATTGAACCAGACAGGTCCCTAGGCCATAATCGGATCAGTTGCTTTGGTTTACAGGCATGTATCCTCAAAAGCCTGGACTCCAATAACAGCATAGGGGGTTTCCTGAGGCACCCATCAGGTTAAATCTCGTCTCCACGAGGAAACTTGTGCATGGGAGCTATGTCAAAAGCTAAGGAGAATACTTCAGGGTCCCGGTGCCACCGCCCCATTCCAAGGCCCTCGTGGACACAAACACACATTAGGCCACATCCTCATGAAAGTCCATTTCAACTCAGCCAACCTGGTTGCTCCCGCAGAGCCAGAAGATCTCAACTGTCTTGTTGCTAGGAGACAATTGGAATGCGAGGCGGGCTTCCCTGGCATCCATTCTCGAACGATGCTCTGGAGTCTTTCCATATGGGACGTCCTGGAGCTGCCCAACAGGTCTCAATTGTCCCGCAGAAGGAATCCTTGAAGGGGGCATCCCACAACTCCCAACGTGGGAAAACCTCCATGGCCTCGAGATTCCGCTCCCTTCATGAAGGGGCCGTCATGCACAGAAACTCAAACCTGAGCCAACGTCTGATCCTCGCCGAGAGTTCAGATGCATGAGATAATGGTTCAGATCTGAAGGGGGTACCTGCCGTGCCCTCGGCCTGAAGCCCAAGTCTAGCTTCTGTTCTCAGACTTCTGTCCTCACACTCCTGGCCCAGAATCCCTCAAGTCTGGCAATTCCGGACACATATGCAGCACTCTGCTTGACCTCTAGAAAAAATTTATTGCTTAAGAGCTGCCCAGGCACCTTAAATGAGGATAAACCTACACGGCACTCGACTGTACTCAAATATATAGTCTAACATGGGCATAATGCACTGTCTGACACAACCTGAGCCCAACATGCTGACCAACACCCAGACAGCTGACTGCACACTGAGCAAATCAGACCCGCCAAGGCCTTAAGTCCTCATCTCTACCCAACTGCGGTTTTCAGGTTTCAGAACCTAGACCTTATCTCCAACCACTGCCCAGGGTTGAAAATGATGCAGAAATCAGAATTCCTTCCCCATGGCTAGACACCTTGTGATTGGAATGTGGTCCAATGTACAGTGTAGATGAAACCAGTGTTGCCCATGTGGCCCCGCCCATGTACGCAGGCCACATTGGTCACAAACACACATTGTGACCCTCAGCCTGAACCCAGTCCTCAAGTAAGGCTTCTAAGTGGCTATTGAAGGGACAGCATATTGGGCCTGCCCTGCCCCTAGGCCCCAATTTTTAAGCAGAGTTTGGGTAGCCCCTTCACTCTTCCACAGTGCTCTGCTTTGGAATTCCTCTTTGGTTGGGACACCTGAGGTAACAAACCTGAAAGGAGACCTCCCATCCAACAGATTGACGAAAAACAATTGGGCCGTGCCTAATCCACAGAGATGAAGATTCGTCCATGGCCCATGAGGTCTCCGCACATTCCACGGCTATTGATACATAATCCAGAGACAAAAGCCTGAGCAAGCGCCTCAGACTCGTTCTTGCTTCAGATACTGAAGTGTTCTTCACATGGTTTGTAGATTTGGCCTGCCATACCTACGTCCCCAAACCTAAGCTGAGTTTTTGTTTTCAGACTTCTGTCCTCAAAGTCCTTGGCCACAAACCCTCCAGGCTGTGGCCCCTGAGTCACATATTAGGACTGTGCCTACACAATCCTTTGGAATTCTGCCCATTCCATAGTCCAAAATCGTACAAATCAGGAGAACCCTCCAAAGTCCCCGAGGCCATCCCAATAGTGTAGGTCTCCCGGGACAAACAAGGGCGGTCTGACACCAGCTGAGCATCTACCTCCACTCATACCATAGATGGATATCCCCAAAGAAGAAGATTGAACCAGACAGGACCCTAGGCCATAATCGGATGCATTGCTTGGTTTACAGGCATGTCTCCTCAAAGGACTGGATTCCAATACCAGCAAAGCGGGTTTCCTGAGGCACCCATGAGAACAAATCTCATCTCCACAAGGAAACTTGTGCATGGGAGCTATGTCAAAAGCTTAGGAGAATACTTCAGGGTCACTGTGCCACCGCCCCAAACCAAGGCCCTCATGGACCCAAACACACATTATGCCCCATCCTCAGGAAAGACCATTTCTTTTTTTTTTCTATTTAAGATTTCTTTTATTTATTTGACAGGCAAAGATCACAAGCAGGCAGAGAGGCAGGCAGAGAGAGAGTAGGAGGTAGGCTCCCTGCTAAGCAGAGAGCCTGATATGAGGCTTGATCGAGAACTCTGAGATCATGACTTCAGCCAAAGGCAGCAGCTTAACCCACTGAGCCACCCAGGAGACCCAGGATAGTCCATTTCAATTCAGCCACCCCGGTTGCTCCCGCAGAGCCATCTGATCTACACTGTCTTGTTGCTATTAGCCAATTGGAATGCGAGGCGGGCTTCCCTGGAATCCATCCACGAACGGTGCTCTGGAGTCATTTCATATGAGATGTACTGGATCTGCCCAACAGGTCTCAATTGTCCCGCAGAAGGAATCCTTGAAGGTGGCATCCCACAACTCCCAACGTGGAAAAACCCCCATGGCCTTGAGATTCCGCTCCGTTCATGAAGGGGCAGTCATGCACAGAAATTCCAACCTGAGCCAACGTCTGATCCTCGCCGTGACTTCAGATGCATGAGATATTGGTTCAGATCTGCAGGGGGTACCTGCCGTGCCCTCGGCCTGAAGCCCAAGTCTAGCTTGTGTTCTCAGACTACTGTCCTCACACTACTACCCAGAACCCCTCAAGTCTAGCAATTCCGGACCCACAATGCACCAGACTGCCAGCACTCTAGAAAAAATATATTTCCAAATGAGTTTCCGAGGAATCTCAAATGATGATAAACATACACGGCACTCGACTGTACACAAATTATGTAGGCTAACCTGGGCAGTAATGCACTCTGGCCCAACCTGTGCCTGAACCTCTTGACCAACACCCAGGCAGCTGACCGTACACTGAGCACATCAGACCCGACATGGCCTTACGTCTTCATCTCCTCCCAACTGAGATTTTCAGGCTTCAGAACCTAGACATTATCTCCAACCACTGCCCAGGGTTGAAAATGATGCAGAAATCAGAACTCCTTTCCCATGGCAAGAATCCATGTGATTGGCATGTTGTCCAAAGTTCAGTGTAGTTGAAACCAGTGTGGCCCATGATCCCCGGGGATGCTTGTTGGCCACATTGGTCACAAACACACATTGTGACCCTCAGCCTGAGCCAAGTCCTCAAGTAAGGCCTCTTAGTGGCTGGATGAAGTGACAGTATATTGGGCCTGCCATGCCCCAAGGCACCAATTTTAGCCATAGTTTGGGTTGTCCCTTCACTCTTCCCCAGGGCTCTGCTTTGGATTTCCTCTTTTGTTGGGACACTGAGGTAACAAACCTGAAAGGAGACCTCCCATCCCAGAGATTGACGAAAAACCATTGGGACTGGGCCAAATCCACAAAGAGGAAGATTCGTCCATGGCACATGAGGAATCCCCACATTCCACGGCCACCGTTGATACAAAATCCAGAGACAAAAGCCTGAGCAAGCGCCTCAGACTAGCTCTTTCTTCATACCCTGAAGATTTCTTCTCATGGTCTGTAGATTGGGCCTGCCATTCCTACGTCCCCAAACCTAAGGTGAGTTTGTGTTTTCAGACTTGTGTCCTCAAAGTCCTGGGACACACACCGTAAAGGCTGGTGCCCCTGGAGCCACACAGTAGGACTGGGCCTACCCAATCCATGGGAATTCTGCGCATTCCATTGTTCAAAATCTTACAAATCAGGAGAACCCTCCAAAGTCCCCGAGGCCATCCCAATAGTGTAGGTCTCCTGGGACAAACAAGGGCGGTCTGACACTGGCTGAGCATCTACCTCCACTCATAACATAGATGGATGTCCCCAGAGAAGAAGATGGAACCAGACAGGACCCTAGCCCATAATCGGATGCATTGATTTGGTTTACAGGCATGTCTCCTCAAAGGACTGCATTCTAATACCAGCAAAAATGGTTTCCTCAGGCACCGATCAGAACAAATCTATCTCCACAAGGAAACTTGTGCATGGGAGTTATGTCAAAACCTTAGGAGAATACTTCATGGGCCCTGTGCCACCGCCCCAATCCAAGGCCCTCATGGACACAATCACACATTAGGCCCCATCCTCAGGAAAATCCAATTCAACTCAGCCACCCCGGTTCCACCCGCAGAGCCATCCAATCTAAACTGCTTGGTGCTAGGAGACAATTGGAATGCGAGGCGGGCTTCCCTGGCATCGATCTTGAACGGTGCTCTGGAGTCATTCCATATGGGATGTCTGGAGCTGCCAAACAGGTCTCAATTGTCCTGATCAGACTTCTCTCCTCACACTCCTGGCCCAGAAGCCCTCAAATTTGGCAATTCCGGACCCACAATGCAGGACTCTGCCTGCCCTCTAGAAAAAAAATATATATATATTGTGACCCTCAGCCTGAGCAGAGTCCTCAAGTAATGCCTCTCAGCGGCTGGATGAAGAGACAGCATATTGGGCCTGCCATGATCCTAGGCCCCAATTTTTAACCACAGTTTGGGTTGTCCATTCACTCTTCCCCGGGGCTCTACTTTGGAATTCCACTTTGGTTGAGACACTGAGGTAACAAACCTGAAAGGAGACCTCCCATCCCACAGCTTGACGAAAAACAATTGGGAACGGGTCAAATCCGCAGAGAGGAAGATTCATCCACGGCCCATGAGGCCTCCCCACATTCCACGGCCATCGTTGATACAAAATCCAGAGACAAAGCCTGAGCAAGTGCCTCAGACTCGCTCTTTCTTCATATCCTGAAGAATTCTTTACATGGTTTATAGATTGGACCTGCCATACCTACGTCCCCAAACCTAAGCTGAGTTTGTGTTTTCAGACTTCTGTCCTCAAAGTCCTGGGCCACACACCCTCCAGGCTGGGGCCCCTGGAGCCATACATATAGGACTGTGCCTACCCAATCCATGGGAATCTGCGCATTCCATTGTCCAAAATCGTACACATTAGAAGAACCATCCAAAGTACCCGAGGCCATCCCAATAATGTAGGTCTCCGGGGACAAACAAGGGCGGTCTGACACCAGCTGAGCATCTACCTCCAATTATACCATAGATGGATGTCCCTAGAGAAGAAGATTGAACCAGACAGGACCCTAGGCCATAATCGGATCCATTGCTTTGGTTTACAGTCATGTCTCATCAAAAGCCTGGATTCCAATACCAGAATAAGGGGCTTCCTGTGGCACCCATCAGAACAAATCTCGTCTCCACAAGGAAATTTGTGCATGGGAGCTATGTCAAAAGCTTAGGAGAATACTTCAGGGTCCCGGTGCCACCGCCCCATTCCAAGGCCTTCATGGACACAAACACACATTAGGCACCATCCTCAGGCAGTCCATTTCTTTTTTTTGTTTAAAGATTTTATTTATTTATAAGACAGACAGAGATCACAAGCAGGCAGAGAGGCAGGCAGAGAGATAGAAGGAAGCAGGCCCGATATGAGGCTCGAAACCAGGACTCTGAGATCATGACCTGAGCCTAAGGAAGCGGCTTAACCCACTGAGCCACCCAGGAGCCACAGGAAAGTCCATTTCAACTCAGCCACCCCGTTTGCCCCCGCAGAGCCATCCGACCTAAACTGTCTTGTTCCTAGGAGACAATTGGAATGCGAGGTGGGCTTCCCTGGCATCCATCCTCGAACGGTGCTCTGGAGTCATTCCATATGGGATGTCCTGGAGCTGCCCAACAGGTCTTAATTGTCCCGCAGAAGGAATCCTTGAAGGGGGCAGCCCCTTGAAGGGGGCAGCCCACAACTCCCAACGTGGGAAAACCTCCATGGCCTTTAGAACTGCTCCGTTCATGAAGAGGCAGTCATGCACAGAAACTCCAAACTGAGCCAACGTCTGATCCTCGCCGTGACTTCATACGCATGAGACATTGGGTCAGATCTGCAGGGGGTACCTGCTGTGGCCTCGGCCTGAAGTCCAAGTCTAGCTTGTGTTCTCAGACTTCTGTCCTCACACTCCTGGCCTAGAAGCCCTCAAGTTTGTCAATTCCGGACCCACAATGCAGCACTCTGCCAGCCCTCTAAAAAAACATATCTTGCCTAATGAGCTGCCCAAGCACCTTAAATGAGTATAAACCTACACGGCACTCGACTGTACCCAAATTATATAGTCTAACCTGGGCACTAATGCACCATCAGCACCAACTGAGCACGAACCTCCTGACCAAAACCCAGGCAGCTGACCGCACACTGAGCACATCAGACCCGCCATGGCCTTAGGTCAGTGTAGTTGAAAGCAGTGTTGCCAATGTTGCCCCGCCCATGCTCGCGGGCCACATAGGTCACACACACACTTAGGTCGTCATCTCTTCCCTACTGCGGTTTTCAGGCTTCAGAACCTAGACCTTATCTCAAACCACTGCCCAGGGTAAAAATGATCAAGAAATCAGAACTCTTTCCCCGTGGTAAGAAACCTTGTAATTGGCATGTTGTCCAAAGTTCAGTGTAGTTGAAATCAGTGTGGCCAATTAGGCCCCGCCCATGCTCGCGGGGCACATTGGTCACAAACGCATATTGTGACCCTCAGCCTGAGCCCAGTCCCCAAGTAAGGCCTCTCAGTGTCTGGATGAAGTGACAGCATATTGGGCATGCCATGCCCCTAGGCCCCAATTTTTAACCATAGTTTGGGTTTTCCCTTCACTCTTCCCCAGGGCTCTGCTTGGAATTCCTCTTTTGTTGGGACACCTGAGGTAGCAAACCTGAAAGAGACCTCCCATCCCACAGATTGACGAAAAATATTTGGGACCGGGCCAATTCCACAAAGAGGGAGATTCGTCCATGGCCCATGAGGCCTCCCCATCTTCCACGGCCATCGTTGATACAATATCCAGAGACAAATGTCTGAACAAGCACCTCAGACTAGCTCTTTCTTCATATCCTGAAGAATTCTTCTCATGGTTTGTAGATTGGGCCTGCCATACCTACCTCCCACAACCTAAGATGAGTTTGTGTTATCAGACTTCTGTCCCCAAAGTCCTGGGCCACACACCCTCCAGGCTGGGGCCCCTGAAGCCACACATTAGGACTGTGACTACCCAATCCATGGGAAGAAGATTGAACCAGACAGGACACTAGGCCATAATCGGATCCATTGCTTTGGTTTACAGGCATGTCTACTCAAAACCCTGGAAACCAAACCAGCAAAGGGGGTTTCCTGAGTCACCCATCAGAACAAATCTCGTCTTCACAAGGAAACTTGTGCATGGGAGCTAGTCAAAAACTTAGGAGAATACTTCAGGGTCCCGGTGCCACCCCCCCATTCCAAGGCCCTCATGGACAAAAACACACATTAGGCCCCATTCTCAGGAAAGTCCATTTCAACTCAGCCACCCCGGTTGCTCCCGCAGAGCCATCCATTCTAAACTGTCTTTGTGCTAGGAGAAAATTGGAATGCGAGGCGGGCTTCCCTGGCATTCATCTTTCAACGGTGCTCTGGAGTCATTCCATATGTGATGTCCTGGAGCTGCCCAACAGGTCTCAATTGTCCCACACATGAATCCTTGAAGGGGGCATCCCACAACTCCCAACGTGGAAAAACCTCCATGGCCTTGAGATTCAGCACCGTTCATGAAGGGGCTGTCATGCACAGAAACTCCAACCTGAGCCAACGTCTGATCCTCACCGTGACATCAGATGCATGAGATATAGGTTCAGATCTGCAGGGGGTACCAGCTTCCCCTCGGCCTGAAGCCCAAGTCTAGCTTGTGTTCTCAGACATCTGTCCTCACACTCCTAGGCAAGAATCCCTCAAGTTTTGCAATTCCGGACCCACAAGGCAAGACTCTGCCTGACCTCTTCAAAAAATTTTATTGCCTAATGAGCTGCCCAGGCACCTTAAATGAGGATAAACCTAAACGGCACTCCACTGCACCCAAATTATATAGTCTAAGCTGGGCACTAATGCACTGTCTGTCACCACCTGAGCCCGAACCTCCTGACCAACACCCAGGTAGCTGACCTCATACTGAGCACATCAACATGCCATGGCCTAAGGTCGTCATCTCTTCCCAACTGTGGTTATCAGGCTTCAGAACCTAGACCTTATCTCCAACCACTGCCCAGGGTTGATAATGATAGAAAGCAGAACTCTTTCCCCATGGCAAGAAACCTTGTGATTGGCATGTTGTCCAAAGTTCAGTGTAGCTGAAACCAGTGTGGCCCATGAGGCCCCGCTCATGCTCGAGGGCCACATACTTCAGGTTCCTGGTCCCACCGCCCCATTCCAAGGCCCTCATGGACACAAACACACATTAGGCCCCATCCTCAGGAAAGACCATTTCAACTCAGCCACCCAGGTTGCTCCTACAGAGCCATCCGATCTCCACTGTCTTGTTGCGAGGAGACAATTGGAAAGCGAGGTGGGCTTCCTTGGCATTCATCCTCGAACGGTGCTCTGGCGTCATTCCATATGGGAGGTCCTGGAGCTGCCCAACAGGTCTCAATTGTCCCGCAGAAGGAATCCTTGAAGGGGGCATCCCACAACTCCCAACGTGGGAGAAACTCCATGGCCTTGAGATTCTGCTCCATTCATGAAGGTGCAGTCATGGACAGAAACTCCAAACTGAGCCAACGTCTCATCCTCGCCATGACTTCCGATGCATGAGATATTGGTTCAGATCTGCAGGGGGTACCTGCCGTGCCCACAGCCTGAAGTCCAAGTCTAGCTTGTGTTCTCAGAATTCTGTCCTCACACACCTGGCCCAGAAGCCCTCAACTCTGGCAATTCCTGACCCACAATGCAGCACTGACAGCCCTCTCGAAAAATATTTTGCCTAATGAGCCTCCCAGGCACCTTAATGAGGATAAACCTACACGGCTCCGACTATACCCAAATTATATAGTCTAACCAGAACACTAATGCACTGTCTGACACAACCTGAGCCCGAACATCCTGACCAACACCCAGACAGCTGACCGCACACTGAGCACATCAGACCCGCCATGGCCTTAGGTCATCATCTCTTCCCAACTGCGGTTCAGGCTTCAGAACCTAGACTTTATATCCAACCTCTGCCCAGGGTTGAAAATGATGCAGAAATCAGAACTCCATCCCCATGGCAAGAGACCTTGTGATTGGCATGTTGTCCAAAGTTCAGTGTAGTTGAAACCAATGTGGCCAATGAGGCCCCACCCAAGCTCGAGGGCCACATTGGTCACAAACACACATTCTGTCCCTCAGCCTAAGCCCAGTCCTCAAGTAAGGCCTATCAGCGGCTGGATGATGAGATAGCATATTGGGCCTGCCCTGCCCATAGGCCCCAATTTTTAACCATAGTTTGGGTTGTCCCTTCACTCTTTCCCAGGCCTCTGCTTAGGATTCCTCTTTGGTTGGGACACCTGAGGTAACAAACCTGAAAGCAGACCTCCCATCCAACAGATTGACGAAAAACAATTGGGACCGGGACTAATCCACAGAGAGGAAGATTCATCCATGGCCCATGTGGCCTCCCCACATTCCACGGCCATCGTTGATACAAAATCCAGAGACAAAAGCCTGAGCAAGCGCCTCAGACTTGCTCTTTCTTCATATCCTGAAGAGTTCTTCCTAGGGTTTGTAGATTGGGCCTGCCATACCTACGTCCCCAAACCTAAGCTAAGTTTGTGTTTTCAGAATTCTGTCCTCAAAGTCCTGGGCCACACACCCTCTAGGCTAGGGCCACTGGAGCCACACATGAGCACTGTGTCTACCCAATCTATGGGAATTCTGCCCATTCCATTGTCGAAAATCGCACAAATAAGGAGAACCCTCTATAGTCCCCGAGGCCATCCCAATTGTGTAAGTCTCCCAGGACAAACAAGGGCGGTCTCACACCAGCTGAGCATCTACCTCCACTCATACCACAGATGGATGTCCCCAGAGAAGAAAATTGAACCAGACAGGACGCTAGGCCATAAACGGATCCATTGCTTTGGTTTACAGGCATGTCTCCTCAAAAGCTTGGATTCCAATACCAGCGTAGTGGGTTTCCTGAGGCACCCATTAGAACAAATCTCATCTCCACAAGGAAACTTGCGCATGGGAGCTATGTCCAAATCTTAGGAGAATACTTCAGGGTCCCGGTGCCCCCGCCCCATTCCAAGGCCCTCATGGACACAAACACACCTTAGACCCCAACCTCAGAAAGTCCATTACTTTTTTTTTTAAGATTTTATTTATTTATTTGACAGTCATAGATCACAAGCAGGCAGAGAGAGAGTAGGAAGCAGGCTCCCTGCTGAGCAGAGTGCCTGATGTGAGGCTCGATCCTAGGACTCTGAGATCATGACCTGAGTTGAAAGAAGTGGCTTAACACACTGAGCCACCCAGGAGCCCCACGAAAGTCCCATTCAACTCAGTCACACCGGTAGCTCCCGCAGAACCATCCAATCTAAACTGTCTTGGTGCTAGCAGACTATTGGAATGCGAGGCGGGCTTTCCAGGCATCCATCCTCGAACGGTGCTCCGGAATCATTCCATATGGGATGTCCTGGAGCTGCCCAACAGGTCTGAAATGTCCCGCCGAAAAAATCCTTGAAGGGGGCATCCCACAACTTCCAACTTGGGAAAACCACCAAAGCCTTGAGTTTCCGCTTCGTTCCTGAAGGGACAGTCATGCACAGAAACTCCAACATGAGCCAACGTCTAATCATCGCCGTGACTTCAGAAGCATGAGATATTGGTTCAGTTTGGGTTGTCCCTTCACTCTTCCCCAGGGCTCTGCTTTGGAATTCCTCTTTGGTTGGGACACCTGAGGTAACAAACCTGAAAGGTGACTTCCCATCACACAGATTGACGAATAACAATGGGGACCGCGCCAAATCCACAGAGAGGAAGATTCATCCATGGCCCATGAGGCCTCCCCACATTCCACGGCCATCGTTGATACAAAATCAAGAAATAGCCTGAGCAGGCGCCTCAGACTCGCACTTTCTTCATATCCTGAAGAGTTCTTTTCATGGTTTGTAGATTGGGCCTGCCATACCTACGTCCCAAACCTTGGCTGAGTTTGTGTTTTCAGTCTTCTGTCCTAGAAATCCTGGGCCACACACCCTCCAGGCTGGGCAGCTGGAGCCACATATTAGGACTGTGCCTACACAATACATGGGAATTCTGCCCATTCCATTGTTCCAAATCGTACAAATTAGGAGAACCCTACAAAGTACCCGTGGACATCACAATTGTGTGGTCTCCCGGGACAAACAAGGGCCGTCTGACACCAGCTGAGCATCTACCTCCACTCATACCATAGATATATGTCCTCAGAGAAGAAGATTGAACCAGACAGGACACTAGGCCATAATCGGATCCATTGCTTTGGTTTACAGGCATGTCTCCTCAAAAGCCTGGATTCCAATACAAGCATAGGGGTTTTCCTGAGGCACCCATGAGAACAATTCTCGTCTCCATGAGGAAACTTGTGCATGTAAGCTATGTCAAAAGCTTAGGAGAATACTTCAGGGTCCCAGTGACACCGCCCATTCCAAGTTCCTCATGGACACAAACACACATTAGGCCCCATCCTCAGGAAAGTCCATTTCAACTCAGCCACCCCGGTTGCTCCCGCAGAGCCATCCGATTTCAAATGTCTTGTTGCGAGGAGACAATTGAAATGCGAGGCGGGCTTCCTTGGCATCCATATTCGAACTGTGCTCTGGAGTCATTCCATATGGGAAGTCCTGGAGCTGCCCAAAAGGTCTCAATTGTCCCGCAGAAGAAATCCTGGAAAGGTGCATCCCACAAGTCCCAACGTGTTGAAAACCTCCATGGTCATGAGAGTCAGCCATGTTCATGAAGGTGCAGTCATGCACAGAAACTCCAAACTGAGCCAACGTCTGATCCTCGCCGTGACTTCAGATGCATGAGATATTGGTTCAGAACTTCAGGGGGTACCTGCCCTGCCCTCGGCCTGAAGCTCAAGTCTAGCTTGTGTTCTCAGACTTCTGTCCTCACACTACTGGCCCAGAATTCCTCAAGTTTGGCAATTCTGGACCCACAATGCAGCACTCTGCCTACCCTCTAGAAAAAAATATATTGCCTAATGAGGTGCCCAGGCAACTTAAAGGAGGATAAAACTACAAGGCACTCGACTGTACCCAAATTATACAGTCTAACCTGGGCACTAATGCACTGTCTGACACAACCTGAGCCCGAACTGGCTGACCAACACCCAGGCAGCTGACCGCACACTGAGCACATCAGACCCGCCATGGACTTAGGTCGTCATCTCTTCCCAACTGCGGTTTTCAGGATCAAGAACCTAGACCTTATCTCCAACCACTGCCCAGGTTTGAAAATGATGCAGAAAGCAGAACTCCTTCCCCATGGCAAGAAACCTTGTGATTGGCATGTTGTCCAAAGTTCAGTGTAGTTGAAACCAGTGTGGCCCATGAGGCCCCGCCCATGCTCGCGGGCCACATTGGTCACAAACACACATTGTGACCCTCAGCCTGAGCCCAGTCCTCAAGTAAGGCCTCTCAGTGGCTGGATGAAGAGACAGCATATGGGGCCTGCCATGCCACTAGGCCCAAATTTTTAACCATAGTTTGGGTTGTCCCTTCACTCTTCCCCAGGTCTCTGCTTTGGAATTCCTCTTTGGTTCGGACACCTGAGGTAACATACCTGAAGGCAACATCCCAGCCCACAGATTTACGAAAAACAATTGGGACCGGGCAAAATTCACAGAGAGGAAGATTCGTCCATGGCCCATGAGGCCTCCTCACATTCGACGGCCTTCGTTGATACAAAATACAGAGACCATAGCCTGAGCAAGCGCCTCAGACTCGCTCTTTCTTCATATCCTGAAGAGTTCTTCTCATGGTTTGTAGATGGGGCCTGATATACCTACGTCCCCAAACCAAGCTGAGTTTGTGTTTTCAGACATCTGTCCTCAAAGTACTGGGCCACACACACTCCAGGCTGGGGCCACTGGAGCCACACATTAGGACTGTGCCTACCCCATGCCCATTCCATTGTATAATTTCGTACAAATTAGGAGAACCCTCCAAAGTCCCTAGGCCATCCCAATAGTGTAGGTCTCTGTGGACAAACAAGGGCGGTCTGACAACATAATCGGATCCATTGCTTTGGTTTATAGGCATGTCTCCTCAAAATCCTGGATTCCTATTCCAGCATAGGGGGTTTCCTGAGGCACCCATCAGAAATAATCTCGTCTCCACGAAGAAACTTGTGCATGGGACCTATGTAGGTCATGAAGGGGCAGTCATGCACAGAAACTACAACCTGAGCCCGAACCTCCTGACCAACAACCAGGCAGCTGACCGCACACTGAGCACATCAGACCCACCATGGCCTTAGGTCATCATCTCTTCCCAACTGCGGTTTTCAGGATTCAGAACCTAGCTGAGTTTGTGTTTTCCGACTTCTGTCCTCAAAGTCCTGGGCAACACACCCTCCTGGCTGGGGCCCCTGGAGCCACATATTAGGACTGTGCCTACTTCATGCATGGGAATTCTGCCCATTCCATTGTCCAAAATTGTACAAATTAGGAGAACCCTCAAAGTCCCCGAGGCCATCCCAATATGTAGGTCTCTTTGGACAAACAAGGGCGGTCTGACACCAGCTGAGCATCTACCTCCACTCATACCATAGATGGATGTCCCAAGAGAAGGAGATGGAACCAGACAGGACCCTAGGCCATAATCGGATCCATTGCTTTGGTTTACAGGCATGTCTCCTCAAAATCCTGGATTCCAATACCAGCATAGGGGGTTTCCTGAGGCACCCATCAGAAAACATCTCGTCTCCACGAGGAAACTTGTGCATGGGACCTATGTCAAAATCTTAGGAGAATACTTCAGAGCCGGTGCCACCGCCCCATTCCAAGGTCCTCATGGACACAAACACACATTAGGCCCCATGCTCACGAAAGTCCATTTCAAATCAGCCACCCCGGTTGCTCCCGCAGAGCCATCCGATCTCCACTGTCTTGTTGCTAGGAGACAATTGGAATGTGAGGCGGGCATCCCTGGCATCCATCCTCGAACGGTACTCTGGAGTCATTCCATATGGGATGTTTTGGGGCTGCCCAACAGGTCTCAATTGTCCCGCAGAAGGAATCCTTGAAGGGGGCATCCCACAACTCCCAACGAGGCAAAACCTCCATGGCATTGAGATTCCTCTCCGTTCATGAAGGGCAGTCATGCACAGAAACTACAACCTGAGTCAACGTCTGATCCTGCCGTGACTTCAGATGCATGAGATATGGGTTCAGATGTGCAGGGGGTACCTGCCTTGCACTCGGCCTGACGCCCAAGTCTAGCTTGTGGTCTCAGACTTCTGTCCTCACACTGCTGGCCCAGAATTCCTCAAGTTTGGCAATTCTGGACCCACAATGCAGCACTCTGCCTACCCTCTAGAAAAAAATATCTTGCCTAATGAGGTGCCCAGGCAACTTAAAGGAGGATAAAACTACAAGGCACTCGACTGTACCCAAATTATACAGTCTAACCTGGGCACTAATGCACTGTCTGACACAACCTGAGCCCGAACTGGCTGACCAACACCCAGGCAGCTGACCGCACACTGAGCACATCAGACCCGCCATGGACTTAGGTCGTCATCTCTTCCCAACTGCGGTTTTCAGGATCAAGAACCTAGACCTTATCTCCAACCACTGCCCAGGTTTGAAAATGATGCAGAAAGCAGAACTCCTTCCCCATGGCAAGAAACCTTGTGATTGGCATGTTGTCCAAAGTTCAGTGTAGTTGAAACCAGTGTGGCCCATGAGGCCCCGCCCATGCTCGCGGGCCACATTGGTCACAAACACACATTGTGACCCTCAGCCTGAGCCCAGTCCTCAAGTAAGGCCTCTCAGTGGCTGGATGAAGAGACAGCATATGGGGCCTGCCATGCCACTAGGCCCAAATTTTTAACCATAGTTTGGGTTGTCCCTTCACTCTTCCCCAGGTCTCTGCTTTGGAATTCCTCTTTGGTTCGGACACCTGAGGTAACATACCTGAAGGCAACATCCCAGCCCACAGATTTACGAAAAACAATTGGGACCGGGCAAAATTCACAGAGAGGAAGATTCGTCCATGGCCCATGAGGCCTCCTCACATTCGACGGCCTTCGTTGATACAAAATACAGAGACCATAGCCTGAGCAAGCGCCTCAGACTCGCTCTTTCTTCATATCCTGAAGAGTTCTTCTCATGGTTTGTAGATGGGGCCTGATATACCTACGTCCCCAAACCAAGCTGAGTTTGTGTTTTCAGACATCTGTCCTCAAAGTACTGGGCCACACACACTCCAGGCTGGGGCCACTGGAGCCACACATTAGGACTGTGCCTACCCCATGCCCATTCCATTGTATAATTTCGTACAAATTAGGAGAACCCTCCAAAGTCCCTAGGCCATCCCAATAGTGTAGGTCTCTGTGG
Organism: Mustela nivalis; assembly: GCF_964662115.1. NCBI lineage: Eukaryota > Metazoa > Chordata > Mammalia > Carnivora > Mustelidae > Mustela > Mustela nivalis. The sequence continues at coordinate 21,368 of NW_028135030.1, forward strand.
ACAAACAAGGGCGGTCTGACAACATAATCGGATCCATTGCTTTGGTTTATAGGCATGTCTCCTCAAAATCCTGGATTCCTATTCCAGCATAGGGGGTTTCCTGAGGCACCCATCAGAAATAATCTCGTCTCCACGAAGAAACTTGTGCATGGGACCTATGTAGGTCATGAAGGGGCAGTCATGCACAGAAACTACAACCTGAGCCCGAACCTCCTGACCAACAACCAGGCAGCTGACCGCACACTGAGCACATCAGACCCACCATGGCCTTAGGTCATCATCTCTTCCCAACTGCGGTTTTCAGGATTCAGAACCTAGCTGAGTTTGTGTTTTCCGACTTCTGTCCTCAAAGTCCTGGGCAACACACCCTCCTGGCTGGGGCCCCTGGAGCCACATATTAGGACTGTGCCTACTTCATGCATGGGAATTCTGCCCATTCCATTGTCCAAAATTGTACAAATTAGGAGAACCCTCAAAGTCCCCGAGGCCATCCCAATATGTAGGTCTCTTTGGACAAACAAGGGCGGTCTGACACCAGCTGAGCATCTACCTCCACTCATACCATAGATGGATGTCCCAAGAGAAGGAGATGGAACCAGACAGGACCCTAGGCCATAATCGGATCCATTGCTTTGGTTTACAGGCATGTCTCCTCAAAATCCTGGATTCCAATACCAGCATAGGGGGTTTCCTGAGGCACCCATCAGAAAACATCTCGTCTCCACGAGGAAACTTGTGCATGGGACCTATGTCAAAATCTTAGGAGAATACTTCAGAGCCGGTGCCACCGCCCCATTCCAAGGTCCTCATGGACACAAACACACATTAGGCCCCATGCTCACGAAAGTCCATTTCAAATCAGCCACCCCGGTTGCTCCCGCAGAGCCATCCGATCTCCACTGTCTTGTTGCTAGGAGACAATTGGAATGTGAGGCGGGCATCCCTGGCATCCATCCTCGAACGGTACTCTGGAGTCATTCCATATGGGATGTTTTGGGGCTGCCCAACAGGTCTCAATTGTCCCGCAGAAGGAATCCTTGAAGGGGGCATCCCACAACTCCCAACGAGGCAAAACCTCCATGGCATTGAGATTCCTCTCCGTTCATGAAGGGCAGTCATGCACAGAAACTACAACCTGAGTCAACGTCTGATCCTGCCGTGACTTCAGATGCATGAGATATGGGTTCAGATGTGCAGGGGGTACCTGCCTTGCACTCGGCCTGACGCCCAAGTCTAGCTTGTGGTCTCAGACTTCTGTCCTCACACTGCTGGCCCAGAATTCCTCAAGTTTGGCAATTCTGGACCCACAATGCAGCACTCTGCCTACCCTCTAGAAAAAAATATCTTGCCTAATGAGGTGCCCAGGCAACTTAAAGGAGGATAAAACTACAAGGCACTCGACTGTACCCAAATTATACAGTCTAACCTGGGCACTAATGCACTGTCTGACACAACCTGAGCCCGAACTGGCTGACCAACACCCAGGCAGCTGACCGCACACTGAGCACATCAGACCCGCCATGGACTTAGGTCGTCATCTCTTCCCAACTGCGGTTTTCAGGATCAAGAACCTAGACCTTATCTCCAACCACTGCCCAGGTTTGAAAATGATGCAGAAAGCAGAACTCCTTCCCCATGGCAAGAAACCTTGTGATTGGCATGTTGTCCAAAGTTCAGTGTAGTTGAAACCAGTGTGGCCCATGAGGCCCCGCCCATGCTCGCGGGCCACATTGGTCACAAACACACATTGTGACCCTCAGCCTGAGCCCAGTCCTCAAGTAAGGCCTCTCAGTGGCTGGATGAAGAGACAGCATATGGGGCCTGCCATGCCACTAGGCCCAAATTTTTAACCATAGTTTGGGTTGTCCCTTCACTCTTCCCCAGGTCTCTGCTTTGGAATTCCTCTTTGGTTCGGACACCTGAGGTAACATACCTGAAGGCAACATCCCAGCCCACAGATTTACGAAAAACAATTGGGACCGGGCAAAATTCACAGAGAGGAAGATTCGTCCATGGCCCATGAGGCCTCCTCACATTCGACGGCCTTCGTTGATACAAAATACAGAGACCATAGCCTGAGCAAGCGCCTCAGACTCGCTCTTTCTTCATATCCTGAAGAGTTCTTCTCATGGTTTGTAGATGGGGCCTGATATACCTACGTCCCCAAACCAAGCTGAGTTTGTGTTTTCAGACATCTGTCCTCAAAGTACTGGGCCACACACACTCCAGGCTGGGGCCACTGGAGCCACACATTAGGACTGTGCCTACCCCATGCCCATTCCATTGTATAATTTCGTACAAATTAGGAGAACCCTCCAAAGTCCCTAGGCCATCCCAATAGTGTAGGTCTCTGTGGACAAACAAGGGCGGTCTGACAACATAATCGGATCCATTGCTTTGGTTTATAGGCATGTCTCCTCAAAATCCTGGATTCCTATTCCAGCATAGGGGGTTTCCTGAGGCACCCATCAGAAATAATCTCGTCTCCACGAAGAAACTTGTGCATGGGACCTATGTAGGTCATGAAGGGGCAGTCATGCACAGAAACTACAACCTGAGCCCGAACCTCCTGACCAACAACCAGGCAGCTGACCGCACACTGAGCACATCAGACCCACCATGGCCTTAGGTCATCATCTCTTCCCAACTGCGGTTTTCAGGATTCAGAACCTAGCTGAGTTTGTGTTTTCCGACTTCTGTCCTCAAAGTCCTGGGCAACACACCCTCCTGGCTGGGGCCCCTGGAGCCACATATTAGGACTGTGCCTACTTCATGCATGGGAATTCTGCCCATTCCATTGTCCAAAATTGTACAAATTAGGAGAACCCTCAAAGTCCCCGAGGCCATCCCAATATGTAGGTCTCTTTGGACAAACAAGGGCGGTCTGACACCAGCTGAGCATCTACCTCCACTCATACCATAGATGGATGTCCCAAGAGAAGGAGATGGAACCAGACAGGACCCTAGGCCATAATCGGATCCATTGCTTTGGTTTACAGGCATGTCTCCTCAAAATCCTGGATTCCAATACCAGCATAGGGGGTTTCCTGAGGCACCCATCAGAAAACATCTCGTCTCCACGAGGAAACTTGTGCATGGGACCTATGTCAAAATCTTAGGAGAATAATTCAGAGCCGGTGCCACCGCCCCATTCCAAGGTCCTCATGGACACAAACACACATTAGGCCCCATGCTCACGAAAGTCCATTTCAAATCAGCCACCCCGGTTGCTCCCGCAGAGCCATCCGATCTCCACTGTCTTGTTGCTAGGAGACAATTGGAATGTGAGGCGGGCATCCCTGGCATCCATCCTCGAACGGTACTCTGGAGTCATTCCATATGGGATGTTTTGGGGCTGCCCAACAGGTCTCAATTGTCCCGCAGAAGGAATCCTTGAAGGGGGCATCCCACAACTCCCAACGAGGCAAAACCTCCATGGCATTGAGATTCCTCTCCGTTCATGAAGGGCAGTCATGCACAGAAACTACAACCTGAGTCAACGTCTGATCCTGCCGTGACTTCAGATGCATGAGATATGGGTTCAGATGTGCAGGGGGTACCTGCCTTGCACTCGGCCTGACGCCCAAGTCTAGCTTGTGGTCTCAGACTTCTGTCCTCACACTGCTGGCCCAGAATTCCTCAAGTTTGGCAATTCTGGACCCACAATGCAGCACTCTGCCTACCCTCTAGAAAAAAATATCTTGCCTAATGAGGTGCCCAGGCAACTTAAAGGAGGATAAAACTACAAGGCACTCGACTGTACCCAAATTATACAGTCTAACCTGGGCACTAATGCACTGTCTGACACAACCTGAGCCCGAACTGGCTGACCAACACCCAGGCAGCTGACCGCACACTGAGCACATCAGACCCGCCATGGACTTAGGTCGTCATCTCTTCCCAACTGCGGTTTTCAGGATCAAGAACCTAGACCTTATCTCCAACCACTGCCCAGGTTTGAAAATGATGCAGAAAGCAGAACTCCTTCCCCATGGCAAGAAACCTTGTGATTGGCATGTTGTCCAAAGTTCAGTGTAGTTGAAACCAGTGTGGCCCATGAGGCCCCGCCCATGCTCGCGGGCCACATTGGTCACAAACACACATTGTGACCCTCAGCCTGAGCCCAGTCCTCAAGTAAGGCCTCTCAGTGGCTGGATGAAGAGACAGCATATGGGGCCTGCCATGCCACTAGGCCCAAATTTTTAACCATAGTTTGGGTTGTCCCTTCACTCTTCCCCAGGTCTCTGCTTTGGAATTCCTCTTTGGTTCGGACACCTGAGGTAACATACCTGAAGGCAACATCCCAGCCCACAGATTTACGAAAAACAATTGGGACCGGGCAAAATTCACAGAGAGGAAGATTCGTCCATGGCCCATGAGGCCTCCTCACATTCGACGGCCTTCGTTGATACAAAATACAGAGACCATAGCCTGAGCAAGCGCCTCAGACTCGCTCTTTCTTCATATCCTGAAGAGTTCTTCTCATGGTTTGTAGATGGGGCCTGATATACCTACGTCCCCAAACCAAGCTGAGTTTGTGTTTTCAGACATCTGTCCTCAAAGTACTGGGCCACACACACTCCAGGCTGGGGCCACTGGAGCCACACATTAGGACTGTGCCTACCCCATGCCCATTCCATTGTATAATTTCGTACAAATTAGGAGAACCCTCCAAAGTCCCTAGGCCATCCCAATAGTGTAGGTCTCTGTGGACAAACAAGGGCGGTCTGACAACATAATCGGATCCATTGCTTTGGTTTATAGGCATGTCTCCTCAAAATCCTGGATTCCTATTCCAGCATAGGGGGTTTCCTGAGGCACCCATCAGAAATAATCTCGTCTCCACGAAGAAACTTGTGCATGGGACCTATGTAGGTCATGAAGGGGCAGTCATGCACAGAAACTACAACCTGAGCCCGAACCTCCTGACCAACAACCAGGCAGCTGACCGCACACTGAGCACATCAGACCCACCATGGCCTTAGGTCATCATCTCTTCCCAACTGCGGTTTTCAGGATTCAGAACCTAGCTGAGTTTGTGTTTTCCGACTTCTGTCCTCAAAGTCCTGGGCAACACACCCTCCTGGCTGGGGCCCCTGGAGCCACATATTAGGACTGTGCCTACTTCATGCATGGGAATTCTGCCCATTCCATTGTCCAAAATTGTACAAATTAGGAGAACCCTCAAAGTCCCCGAGGCCATCCCAATATGTAGGTCTCTTTGGACAAACAAGGGCGGTCTGACACCAGCTGAGCATCTACCTCCACTCATACCATAGATGGATGTCCCAAGAGAAGGAGATGGAACCAGACAGGACCCTAGGCCATAATCGGATCCATTGCTTTGGTTTACAGGCATGTCTCCTCAAAATCCTGGATTCCAATACCAGCATAGGGGGTTTCCTGAGGCACCCATCAGAAAACATCTCGTCTCCACGAGGAAACTTGTGCATGGGACCTATGTCAAAATCTTAGGAGAATAATTCAGAGCCGGTGCCACCGCCCCATTCCAAGGTCCTCATGGACACAAACACACATTAGGCCCCATGCTCACGAAAGTCCATTTCAAATCAGCCACCCCGGTTGCTCCCGCAGAGCCATCCGATCTCCACTGTCTTGTTGCTAGGAGACAATTGGAATGTGAGGCGGGCATCCCTGGCATCCATCCTCGAACGGTACTCTGGAGTCATTCCATATGGGATGTTTTGGGGCTGCCCAACAGGTCTCAATTGTCCCGCAGAAGGAATCCTTGAAGGGGGCATCCCACAACTCCCAACGAGGCAAAACCTCCATGGCATTGAGATTCCTCTCCGTTCATGAAGGGCAGTCATGCACAGAAACTACAACCTGAGTCAACGTCTGATCCTGCCGTGACTTCAGATGCATGAGATATGGGTTCAGATGTGCAGGGGGTACCTGCCTTGCACTCGGCCTGACGCCCAAGTCTAGCTTGTGGTCTCAGACTTCTGTCCACATCTGTCTATGGGTCTGAGTGCAGGTAGGTGCTCAGTTGGGCTCAGATTGCCCCTGTTTTTCCTGGGAAGCCACCACTATTGAGATGGATCAGGGACTTCGGAGGTTTATCCTATTAGAAGGGTTGTGGCCATTGGAATGGGCACACACAATTCCCTAGGAGAGGGCAAGTACAGTCCTCAGGTTTGGCTCCAGGGTCCTGAGCCTGTAGGTTTTGTAGGCCAGGGCTGTTTGGACAGTTGTCTGAAAACACAAACTCGGCTTATGTTTCGGGTCATAGGTATGGCAGGACTGATCTACAGACCATGAAGAGAACACTTCGGGATTTGAAAGAAGGGCGAGTGCGAGGCCCCTGCTCAAGTTTTTGTCTCTGGATATCGTTTCACTCATGGTCGTGAAATTTCTGGGGGACTTCATGGGAAATGGACGAGTCTTACTCTCTTGTGGTTTGGCCCCGTCCAAAGAGTTTGGGGGCATTCTATGGGCTGGAAGAAGTCCGTTTTTTGTTGTTGTTGTTGTTGTTGTTTTCTTTTTTAACCTCAGGTGTCCCACCAAATGAGGGATTCCAGAGTAGAGCCCTGGGGAGGGGCGACTGGACAATCAGAAATCTGGTTAAAAATTGGGGACTAGGGACATGTCAAGCCCATTATGACATCTAATGGTCCAGCAACTGAGAGGACTTACTAGAGGACAGGACTCATGCTGAGGGTCACAATGCGTGTGTATGCCCTCGTCGCACTCAAGAATGGGCGGGGCCTCAGGGTGAATGCTGGTTTCTCCTACACTGAACGTTGGACAACGTGCCAACCACAAGGGTTCTTGCCATGGGTAAGGAGGAGTTCTGATTTCTGCATCACACTCACCCCTGGGCACTGATTGGAGATAAGGTCTCGGTTCTGAAGCCTGAAAACTGAGGTAGGAAAGAGATGATGACCTAAGGCCATGGCGGGTTTTATGGGCTCAGTGTGCGGTCAGCTTTCTGGGTGTTGGTCAGGAGGTCCGGGTTCAGGTTGTGTTCGACAGTGCATTAGTGCCCAGGATAGACTATATAATTTGGGTAAAGTCGAGTGCTGTGTAGGTTGATCCTCATTTAATGTGCCTGGGCAGCTCATGAGGCAATAATTTTTTTTCTAGAGGGCAGGCAGAGTGCTGCATAGTGGGTCCGGAATTGCCAAACTTGAGGGCTTCGGGGCCAGGAATGTGAGGACGGAAGTCTGAGAAGACAAGCTAGACTTGGGTTTCAGGGCGAGGGCACGGCAGGTACCCCCTGCAGATCTGACCCAATATCTTATGCATCTGAAGTCAGGGCGAGGATCAGACGTTGGCTCAGGTTGGAGTTTCTGTGCATGACGGCCGCTTCATGTAGGGAGCGGAATCTCGAGGCCATTGAGGTTTTCCCACGTTGGGAGTTGTGGGATGCCCCCTTCAAGGATTCCTTCTGCAGGACAATTGAGACCTGTTGGACGTCTCCAGGACATCCCATATGGAATGACTCCAGTGCACCATTCGCGGATGGATGCCTGGGAAGCCTGCATCGCATTCCAATTGTCTCCTAGCAACAAGACAGTTTAGATATGATGGCTCTCCCGGAACAACCGGTGTGGCTGAGTTGAAATGGACTTTCCTGATCATGGGTCCTAATGTGTTTTTGTGTCCATGAGGGCCTTGGAATGGGGCGGTGGCACCGGGACCCTGAAGTACTCTCCTAAGCTTTGGACATGGCTCCCATGCACAGGTTTCCTTGTGGAGACGAGATGAGTTCTGATGGGTGCCTCAGGAAAACCCCTATGCTCGTATTGGAATCAGGCTTTTGAGGACACATGCCTGTAACCCAAAGCAATGGATCCTATTATGGCCTAGGGTCCTGTCTGGTTCAATCTTCTTCTCTGGGGACATCCATCTATGGTATGAGTGGAGGTCGATTATCAGCTGGTGTCAGACAGCCCTTTTTTGTTCCGGGCGACCTACACTATTGCGATGGCCTCAGGGACTTTGGAGGTTTCTCCTAATTTGTACGATTTTGGACAATGGAATGAGCAGAATTCCCATGGATTGGTAGGCACAGTCCTAATGTGTGGCTCCAGGGTGTGTGGCCCAAGACTTTGAGGACAGAAGTCTGAAAACACAAACTCAGCTTAGGTTTGGGGACGTAGGTATGGCAGGCACGATCTATAAGCTATGAGAAGAACTCTTCAGGATATGAAGAAAGTGCGAGTCTGCGGCGCTTGCTCAGGCTTTTGTCTCTGGATTTTGTATCAGCGATGGCCGTGGAATGTCGGGGAGGCCTCATGGGCCATGGACGAATCTTCCTCTCTGAGGATTTGGCCCGATTCCCAATTGCTTTTCGTCAATCTGTGGGATGGGAGGAGTCATTTCAGTTTTGTTACCTCAGGTGTCCCTCCAAAAGAGGAATTCCAAAGCAAAGCCGTGGGGAAGACTGAAGGGACAATCCGAACTTTGGTTAAAAATTGGGGCCTAGGGGCATGGCAAGCCCAATATGCTATCTTTTCATCTAGCCACTGAGTGGCCTTACTTGAGGACTGACTCAGCCTGAGGGTCACAATGTGTGTTTGTGACCAATGTGGCCCGCGAGCATGGGCGGGGCCTCATGGGCCACACTGGTTTCAACTACACTGAACGTTGGACAACATGCCAACCACAAGGTTTCTTGCCATGGGGAAGGAGATCCGATTTCTGTATCACCTTCAACCCTGGGCAGTGATTGGAGATAAGGTCTAGGTTCTGAAACCTGAAAACCGAGTTTGGGAAGAGATGACGACCTAATGCCATGGCGGCTCCATGTGCTCAGTGTGCGGCCAGCTGTCAGGGAGGGGCCAGGGGTCCAGGCTCAGACTGTGTCAGAAAGGGCATTAGTGCCCTGGTCAGCCTATGTATTTGGGGTACAGCCAAGGTCGGTGCAGGTTGATCCTCATTTGGGGTTACTGGTTAGCCCCAGAGGACAATGTTTTTCTTCTGGAGGGCAGGCAGAGTGCTGCATTTTAGTTCTGGATTGCCAAACTGGATGGCTTGTGGGCCAGTAGTCTGACGACAAAATTCTGAGAACACAAGCTAGGCTTAGGTTACTGGGTGAGGCCATGGCAGCCACAATCTACAGACCTGAATCGAGATCTCGTGCATCTGAAGTCAGGGCGAGGATCAGACGATCGCTCAGGTTGGAGTTTCTGCCCCTGATGGCCCCTTCATGAATGTGGGGGCATCACGAGGCCATGGGGGTTTTCCCACGATGGGAGTTATGAGAAGCTCCAAACTGGAGAGAGTCTTCTGCAGGACAATTGAGACCTGTTGTTTGGGTCCAGGCCAATGATTCTGAGCACAGTTCTAAGGATGGATGGCTGGGTAGCCCACCTCGCATTCCAATTGTCTCCTAGCAACAAGAGAGTTTAGATGCTGGATCTTGTCGAGCAACCGAGGAGGCTGAGTTGAAATGGACTCGCCTGTGGATGGCTCCTAATGTGCTTTTGTGTCTATGCAGACCTTGGAATGAAGCAGTGGCACTGGGGCCCTGATCGTTCTCCTAAACAGATGCTTTGACACAGCTCCAACGTGCAAGTTTCCCATGTGTAGATGAGATGTTTTCTGATGGCTGAGTCAAGAAACAGCCATATGCTGGTTTTGAAAACCAGGCCTCTGAGGAGAGATGCCTGGAAACCAAAGCAATGGATCTGATTAGTGCCTAGGTTCCAGTTCTTTCCTTTGGACCTCTGGGGACATCTGTCTATTGGTCTGAGTGTAGATAAGTGCTCAGATGGCCTCAGATTGCCCCTGATTTTCCTGGGAAGCCACCACTAGTGAGATGGATCAGGGACGTTGGCGATTTTTCCTATTAGAAGTGTTGTGGCCATCGGAATGGGCACACACAATCCCCTTGGAGAGGGCAAGTATAGTCCTTAGGTTTGGCTCCAGGGACCTGAGCCTGTAGGTTGTGTAGGCCAGGGCTGTTTGGACAGTTGTCTGAAAATACAAACTCGGCTTATGTTTTGGGTCATAGGTATGGCAGGACTGATCTACAGACTTGAGGAGAACTCTTCGTGATTTGAGAAAAGGGCGAGTGTGAGGCTCTTGAGCAAGTTTTTGTCTCTGGATATAGTGTCAATCATGGTGGTGAAATTTCTGCGTGACTTCATGGGAAATGGTCGAGTCTTACTTTCTGGTGGTTTGGCCCTGTACAAAGAGTTTGTGGTCATACTGTGGGATGGAAGAAGTCCGTTATTATGTTGTTGTTGCTTTCTTTTTTAACCTCAGGTGTCCCACCAAATGAGGGATTCCAGAGTAGAGCCCTGGGTAGGGACGACTGGACAATCAGAAATCGGGTTAAAAATTGGGGCCTAGGGACATGTCAAGCCCATTATGATATCTAATGGTCCAGCCACTGAGAGGACTTACTAGAGGACAGAACTCATGCTGAGGGTCACAATGCGTGTTTATGCCCTCGTCGCACTCAAAATGGGTGAGGCATCAGGGTGAATGCTGGTTTCTCCTCTACTGAACGTTGGACAAGTACCAACCACAAGGTTTCTTGCCATGGGTAAGGGGGAGTTCTGATTTCTGCATCACACTCACCCCTGGGCAGTGATTGCAGATAAGGTCTCGTTTTGAAGCCTGAACTGAGGTAGGGAAGAGAAGGCGACCTAAGGCCATGGCAGGTCTGATGTGCTCAATGTGCGGTCAGCTGCCTGATGTTGGTCCGGAGGTTCGGGCTCAGGTTTTGTCAGAGAGTGCATTAGTGCTCTGGTTAGACTATATAATTTGGGTACAGTCGAGTGCCGTGTAGGTTTATCCTCATTTGAGGTGCCTGGGCAGCTCATTAGGCAAGATATTTTTTCTAGAGGGCTGGTAGAGTGCTGCATTGTGGGTCCGGAATTGCCAAACCTGAGGTCTCCTGGGCCAATAGTGTGAGGACAGAAGTCTTAGAACACAAGCTAGACTTGGGCTTCAGGCCGATGGCACGGCAGTTACCCCCTGCATATCGGAACCAATATCTAATGCATCTGAATTCACGGCGAGGATCAGACGTTGGCTCAGGTTGGATTTTCTGTGCATGACTGCCCCTTCATGAACGGACCGGAATCTCAAGGCCATGGAGGTTTTCCCACGTTGGGAGTTGTGGGATTCCCCCTTCATGGATTCCTTCTGAGGGACAATCGAGACTGGTTGGGCAGCTCCAGGACATCCCATAAGGAATGACTCCAGATCACCATTGGAGGATGGATGCCAGGGAAGCCCGCCTCGCATTCCAATTGTCTTTTAGCAACAAGACAGGTGAGATCGGATGGCTATGCTGGAGCAACCGGGGTGGCTGAGTTGAATTGGATTTTTCCTCAGAATGGAGCCTAAGGTGTGTTTGTGTCCATGAGGGCCTTGGAGGATGGATGCCCAGGTAGACCGCCTCGCATTCCAATTGTCTCCTAGCAACAAGACAGTTGAGATCGAATGGCCTGCGGGAGCAACCTTGGTGGCTGAGTTGAAATGGACTTTCCTGAGGATGGGGCCTAATGTGTTTTTGTGTCCATGAGGGCGTTGGAATGGGGGGGTGGCACCGGGACCCTGAAGTATTCTCCTAACCTTTGGACATAGCTCCCAAGCACAAGTTTCCTTGTGAAGACGATTTTTGTTCTGATGGGTGCCTCAGGAAACCACCTTTGCTGGTATTGGAATCCGTGATTTTGAGGAGACATGCCTGTAAACCAAATAATGGATCCGATTATGGCCTAGGGTCCTATCTGGTTCAATCTTCTTCTCTGGGGACATCCATCTATGGTATGAATGGAGGTAGATGCTCAGCTGGTGGCAGACCACCCTTGTTTGTCCCTGGAGACTTACACTATTGGAATGGCTTCCGGGATGTTGGAGTGTTCTCCTAATTTGTACGATTTTGGACAATGGTATGGGCAGAATTCCCATGGATTGGGTAGGCACAGACCTAATTTGTGGCTCCAGAGGCCCCAGCCTGGAGTGTGTGTGGCCCAGGAATTTGAAGACAGAAGTCTGAAAACACAAAGTCAGCTTAGGTTAGGGGACGTAGGTATGGCAGGTCCAATCTACAACCATGAGAAGAACTCTTCAGGATATGAAAAAAGAGTGATTCTGAGGTGCTTCCTCAGGCATTTGTCTGTGGATTTTGTATCAAAGATGGGCGTCAAATGTGGGAAGACCTCATGGGCCATGGACGAATCTTCCTCTCTGTGGATTTGGCCCGGTCCCAATTTCTTTCCGTGAATCTGTGGGATGGGAGGTCTCCTCTCAGGTTTGTTACCTCAGGTGTACAACCAAAGAGGAATTCCTAAGGAGAGCCCTGGGGAAGAGTGAAGGGACAACCCAAATTATGGTTAAAAAATGGGGCCTAGGGGCATGGCAGGCCCAATATGCTGTCTCTTCTTCCAGCCACTGAGTGGCCTTACTTGAGGACGGGGTTCAGGCTGAGGGTCACAATGTGTGTTTGTGACTAATGTGGCCTGCGAACAGGGGAGGGGCCTCATGTGCCACACTGGTTTCATCTACTTTGAATTTTGGACAACATGCTAATCACAAGGTCTCTTGCCATGTTGAAGGAGCTCTGATTTCTTCATCATTTTCAACCCTGGGCAGTGGTTGGAGATAAGGTCTAGGTTCTGAAGCCTGGAAACCGCAGTTGGGAAGAGATGACGAACTAAGGCCATGGCGGGTCTGATGTGCTCAGTGTGCGGTCAGCTGCCTGGGTGTTGGTCCGGAGGTACTCTTTCAGGTTGTGTCAGACAGTGCATTAGTGCCCAGGTTAGATATATAATTTAGGTACATTCTAGTGCCGTGTAGGTTTATCATCATTTGAGGTGCCTGGGCAACACATTAGGCAATATATTTTTTCTAGAGGGCAAGCAGAGTGCTGCATTGTGGGTCCGGTATTGCCGAACATGAGGGATTCTGGACCAGGAGTGTGAGGACAAGTCTGAGAACAGAAGCTAGACTTGGGCTTCAGGCCGAGGGCATGGCTGGTACCCCTTGCAGATCTGAACGAATAACTCATGCTTCTGAAGTTACGGCGAGGTTCAGACGTTGACTCAAGTTGGAGTCTGTGCTGACTGCCCCTTCATGAACGGAGCGGAATCTCAATGCCATGGAGGTTTTTCCACGTTGGGAGTTGTGGGATGCCCCCTTCAAGGATTCCTTCTGCGGGCCAATTGAGACCTGGTGGGCAGCTCCAGGATATCCGATATGGAATGACACCAGAGCACCGTTCGGGGATGGATGCCAGGGAAGCCGGCCTCGCATTCTAATTGTCTCCTAGCAACAAGACAGTTGAGATCTGAAGGCCATGCCGGAGCAACCGGGGTGGCTGAGTTGAAATGGACTTTCCCGAGGATGTGGCCTAATATGTGTTTGTGTCCATGAGAACTTGCAATGGGGCGGTGGCACCGGGACCCTGAAGTATTCTCCTAAGCTTTTGACATAGGTCCCATGCACAAGTTTCCTTGTGGAGACGAGATTTGTTCTGATGGGTGCCTCAGGAAGCCCCCTGCTGGTCTTGGAATCCAGGCTTTTGAGGAGACATGCCTGTAAACAAAAGCAATGGACCCGATTATGGCCTAGGGTACTGTCTGGTTCCATCTTCTTCTCTGGGGACATCCATCTATGGTATGAGTGTAGGTAGATGCTCAGCTGGTGTCAGACCGCCCTTGTTTGTCCCGGGAGACCTACACTATTGGGATGGCCTCGGGAACTTTGGAGGGCTCTCCTAATTTGTACGATTTTGGACAATGGAATGGGCAGAATTCCCATGGATTGGGTAGACACAGTCCTAATGTGTGGCTCCAGGGGACCCAGGTTGGAGGGTGTGTGGCCCAGGAATTTGAGGACAGAGGTCTGAGAACACAAACTAGCTTAGGTTTGGGGACGTAGGTATGGCAGGTCCAATCTACAAATCATGTGAAGAACTCTTCAGGATATGAAGAAAGAGCGAGTCTGAGGCACTTGCTCAGGCTTTTGTCTCTGGATTTTTTATCAAAGATGGGCGTGGAATGTGGGGAGGCCTCATGGGCCATGGACGAAACTTCCTATCTGTGGATTTGGCCCGGTCCCAATTTCTTTCGTCAATCTGTGGGATGGGAGGTCTCCTCTCAGGTTTGTTACCTCAGGTGTCCCAACCAAAGAGGAATTCCTAAGCAGAGCCCTGGGGAAGAGTGAAGTGACAACCCAAATTATCGTTAAAAAATGGGGCTTAGGGGCATGGCAGGCCAAATATGCTGTCTCTTCTTCCAGCCACTGAGTGGCCTTACGTGAGGACGGGGTTCAGGCTGAGGGTCACAATGTGTGTTTGTGACTAATGTTGCCCGCCAGCAGGGGCGGGGCCTCATGTGCCACACTGTTTTCATCTACACTGAACTTTGGACAACATGCCAATCACAAGGTCTCTTGCCATGGGGAAGGAGCTCTGATTTCTGCATCATTTTCAACCCTGGGCAGTGGTTGGAGATAAGGTCTAGTTTCTGAAGCCTGGAAACCGCAGTTGGGAAGAGATGACGACCTAAGGCCATGGCGGGTCTGATGTGCTCAGTTTGCTGGCAGCTGCCTGGGTGTTGGTCCGGAGTTTCGGGTTCAGGTTGTGTCAGACTGTGCATTAGTGCCCAGGTTAGATATATAATTTAGGTACATTCTAGTGCCGTGTAGGTTTATCCTCATTTGATGTGCCTGGGCAACTCATTAGGCAATATATTTTTTTCTAGTGGGCAAGCAGAGTGCTGCATTGTGGGTCCGGTATTGCCGAACATGAGGGATTCTGGACCAGGAGTGTGAGGACAAGTCTGAGAACAGAAGCTAGACTTGGGCTTCAGGCCGAGGGCATGGCTGGTACCCCTTGCTGATCTGAACGAATATCTCATGCTTCTGAAGTTATGGCGAGGTTCAGACGTTGGCTCAGGTTGGAGTTTCTGTGCTGACTGCCCCTTCATGAATGGAGCGGAATCTCAAGGCCATGGAGGTTTTCCCACGTTCGGAGTTTTGGAATGCCCCCTTCAAGGATTCCTTCTGCGGGCCAATTGAGACCTGTTGGGCAGCTCCATGTTATCCCATATGGAATGAGTCCAGAGCACCGTTCGGGGATGGATGCCAGGGAAGCCGGCCTCGCATTCTAATTGTCTCCTAGCAACAAGACAGTTGAGATCTGAAGGCTCTGCGGGAGCAACCAGGGTGGCTGAGTTGAAATGGACTTTCCCGAGCATGGGGCCTAATATGTGTTTGTGTCCATGAGGGCCTTGGAATGGGGCGGTGGCACCGGGACTCTGAAGTTTTCTCCTAAGCTTTTGACATAGGTCCCATGCACAAGTTTCCTTGTGGAGACGAGATTTGTTCTGATGGGTGCCTCTGGAAACCCGCTTTGCTAGTCTTGGAATCCAGGCTTTTGAGGAGACATGCCTGTAAACCAAAGCAATGGATCTGATTATGGCCTAGGGTCCTGTCTGGTTCCATCTTCTTCTCTGGGGACATCCATCTATGGTATGAGTGTAGGTAGATGCTCAGGTGGTGTCAGACCGCCCTTGTTTGTCCCGGGAGACCTACACTATTGGGATGGCCTCGGGAACTTTGGAGGGTTCTCCTAATTTGTACGATTTTGGACAATGGAATGGGCTGAATTCCCATGGATTGGGTAGGCACATTCCTAATGTGTGGCTCCAGGGGCCCCAGGTTGGAGGGTGTGTGGCACAGGAATTTGAGGACAGAGGTCTGAAAACACAAACTCAGCTTAGGTTGGGGACGAAGGTATGGCAGGTCCAATCTACAAATCATGTGAAGAACTCTTCAGGATATGAAGAAAGAGCGAGTCTGAGGCACGTGCTCAGGCTTTTGTCTCTGGATTTTGTATCAAAGATGGGCATGGGATGTGGGGAGGCCTCATGGTCCATGGACGAATCTTCCTCTCTGTGGATTTGGCCCGGTCCCAATTTCTTTCCGTCGTTCTGTGGGATGGGAGGTCTCCTCTTAGGTTTGTTAATTCAGGTGTCCCAACCAAAGAGGAATTCCAAAGCAGAGCCCTGGGGAAGAGGGAAGGGACAACCCAAACAATGGTTATAAATTGGGGCCTAGGGGCATGGCAGACCCAATATGCTGTCTCTTCATCCAGCCACTGAGAGGCCTTACTTGAGGACTGGGCTCATGCTGAGGGTCACAATGTGTGTTTGTGACCAATGTGGCCCGCGAGCATGGGCGGGGCCTCATGGGCCACACTGGTTTCAACTACACTGGACTTTGGACAACCTGCCAAACACAAGGTCTCTGGCCATGGGGAATGTGTCTGATATCTGCATCATTTTCAACCCTGGGCAGTGGTTGGAGATAAGGTCTAGGTTCTGAAGCCTGAAAAACCGAAGTTGGGAAGAGATGACGACCTAAGGCCATGGCGGGTCTGATATGCTCAGTGTGCGGTCAGCTGCCTGGGTGTTGGTCAGGAGGTTCGGGCTCAGGTTGTGTCAGTCAGTGCATTAGTCCCAGGTTAGACTATATGATTTGGGTACAGTCGAGTGCCGTATAGGTTTATCCTCATTTGAGGTGCCTGGGGAGCTCAATAGGCAAGATATTTTTTCTAGAGGGCAGGCAGAGTGCTGCACTTTGGTTCCAGAATTGCCAAACTTGAGGGCTTCTGGGCCAGGAGTGTGAGGACAGAAGTCTGAGAACACAAGCTAGACTTGGGCTTCAGGCCGAGGGCACGGCAGGTACCTCCTGCAGATCTGAACCAATATTTCATGCATCTGAAGTCACGGCGAGGATCAGACGTTGGCTCGGGTTGGAGTTTCTGTGCATGACTGCCCCTTCATGAACGGAGCGGAATCTCAAGGCCATGGAGGTTTTCCCACGTTGGGAGTTGTGGGATGCCCCCTTCAAGGATTCCTTCTGCGGGACAATTGAGACCTGTTGGGCAGCTCCAGGACATCCCATAGGGAATGACTCCAGAGCACCGTTCGAGGATCGATGCCAGGGAATCCCGCCTCGTATTCCAATTTTCTCCCAGCAACAAGACAGTTGAGTTTTGATGGCTCTGCGGGAGCAATCGGGGCGGCTGTGTTGAAATGGACTTTCCCGAGGTTGGGGCCTAATGTGTGTTTGTGTCCATGAGGGCCTTGGAATGGGGCGGTGACACCGGGACCCTGAAGTATTCTCCTAAGCTTTTGACATAGGTCCCATGCACAAGTTTCCTTGTGGAAACGAGATTTGTTCTGAGGGGTGCCTCAGAAACCCCCTATGCTGGTCTTGGAATCCAGGCTTTTGAGGAGACATGTCTGTAAACCAAAGCAATGGATCCGAATATGGCCTAGGGTCCTGTCTGGTTCCATCTTCTTCTCTGGGGACATCCATTTATGATATGAGTGGAGGTAGATGCTCGGCTGGTGTCAGACCGCCCTTGTTTGTCCCCGGAGACCTACACTATTGGGATGGCCTCGGGGACTTTGGAGAGTTCTCCTAATTTGTACGATTTTGGATAATGGAATGGGCAGAATTCCCATGTATTGGGTAGGCACAGTCCTAATGTTTGGCTCCAGAGGCCCCAGCCTGGAGGGTGTGTGGCCCAGGAATCTGAGGACAGAAATCTGAAAACACAAACTCAGCTTAGGTTGGGAACGTAGGTATGGCAGGGCCAATCTACAAACCATGAGAAGCACTCTTCAGGATATGAAGAAACAGCGAGTCTGAGGCGCTTGCTCAGGCTTTTGTCTCTGGATTTTGTATCAAAGATGGGCGTGGAACGTGGGGAGGCCTCATGAGCCATGGACGAATCTTCCTCTCTGTGGATTTGGCCCGGTCCCAATTTCTTTCCATCAATCTGTGGGATGGGAGGTCTCCTCTCAGGTTTGTTACCTCAGGTGTCCCAACCAAAGAGGAATTCCAAAGCAGAGCCCTGGGGAAGAGTGAAGGGACAACCCAAACGATGGTTATAAATTGGGGCCTAGGGGCATGGCAGACCCAATATGCTGTCTCTTCATCTAGCCACTGAGTGGCCTTACTTAAAGACTGGGCACAGGCTGAGGGTCAGCATGTGTGTTTGTGACCAATATGGCCCGCGAGCATGGGCGGGGCCTCATGGGCCACACTGGTTTCAACTACACTGAACTTTGGATAACATGCCAATCACAAGGTCTCTTGCCATGGGGAAGGAGCTCTGATTTCTGCATCATTTTCAACCCTGGGCAGTGTTTGGAGATAAGGTCTACGTTCTGAAGCCTGAAAACCGCAGTTGGGAAGAGATGACGACCTAAGGCCATGGCGGGTCTGATGTGCTCAGTGTGCGGTCAGCTGCCTGGTTGTTGGTCCGGAGGTTCGGGTTCATGTTGTGTCAGACAGTGAATTAGTACCCAGGTTAGACTATATAATTCAGGTACAGTCGAGAGCCGTGTAGGTTTATCCTCATTTGAGGTGCCTGGGCTACTCATTAGGCAATATATTTTTTCTAGAGGCAGGCAGAGTGCTGCATTGTGGGTCCGGTATTGCCAAACATGAGGGATTCTGGACCAGGAGTGTGAGGACAAGTCTGAGAACAGAAGCTAGACTTGGGCTTCAGGCCGAGGGCACGGCTGGTACCCCCTGCAGATCTGAACGAATATCTCATGCTTCTGAAGTCACGGCGAGGATCAGACGTTGGCTCGGGTTGGAGTTTCTGTGCATGACTGCCCCTTCAAGAACGGAGCGGAATCTCAAGGCCATGGAGGTTTTCCCACGTCGGGAGTTGTGGGATGCCCCCTTCAAGGATTCCTTCTGCGGGACAATTGAGACCTGTTGGGCAGCTCCAGGATATCCCATATGGAAGGACTCCAGAGCACCGAACGGGGTGGATGCCTGGGAAGCGGGCCTCGCATTCCAAATGTCTCCTAGCAACAAGACAGTTGAGATCGGATAGCTCTGCGGGAGCAACCGGCGTGGCTGAGTTGAAATGGACTTTTAGGATCGGGCCCATTGTGTGTTTGTGTCCATGAGGGCCTTGGAATGGGGCGTTGGCACCGGGACCCTGAAGTATTCTCCTAAGCTTTTGACATACCTCCCATGCACAAGTTTCCTTGTGGAGATGAGATTTGTTCTGAGGGGTGCCTCAGGAAACCCCCTATGCTGGTATTGGAATCCAGGCTTTTGAGGAGACATGCCTGTAAACCAAAACAATGGATCCGATTATGGCCTAGGGTCCTGTCTGGTTCAATCTTCTTCTCTGGTGATATCCATCTATGGAATGAGTGGAGGGAGATGCTCACCTGGTGTCACACCGCCCTTGTTTGTCCCTGGAGACCTACACTATTGGGATGGCCTCGGGGACTTTGGAGAGTTTTCTTAATTGGTGAGATTTTGGACAATAGAATGGGCAGAATTCCCATGGACTGGGTAGGCACAGTCCTAATGTGTGGCTCCAGGGGCCCCAGCCTGGAGGGTGTGCGGCCCAGGACTTTGAGGACAGAAGTCTGAAAACACAAACTCAGCTAAGGTTTTGGGACGTAGGTATGGGAGGCCCAATCTACAAACCATGAGAAGTACCCCTCAGGATATGAAGAAAGAGCGAGTCTGAGGCACTTGCTCAGGCTTTTGTCTCTGGATTTTGTATCAACAATGGCTGTAGAATGTGGGGAGGCCTCATGGGATATGGACGAATCTTCCTCTCTGTGGATTTGGCCCGGTCCCAATAGTTTTTCTTCAATTGTCGGATGGGAGGTCTCCTTTCAGGTTTATTACCTCAGGTGTCCGAACAAAATAGGAATTCCAAAGCAGAGCCCTGGGGAAGAGTGAAGGGACAACCCAAACTATGGTTAAAAATTGGGGCCTAGGTGCATGGCAGGCCCAATATGCTGTCTCTTCATCCAGCCACTGAGAGGCCTTACTTGAGGACTGGGCTCATGCTGAGGGTCACAATGTGTGTTTGTGACCAATGTGGCCCGCGAGCATGGGCGGGGCCTCATGGGCCACACTGGTTTCAACTACACTGGACTTTGGACAACCTGCCAAACACAAGGTCTCTGGCCATGGGGAATGTGTTCTGATATCTGCATCATTTTCAACCCTGGGCAGTGGTTGGAGATAAGGTCTAGGTTCTGAAGCCTGAAAAACCGAAGTTGGGAAGAGATGACGACCTAAGGCCATGGCGGGTCTGATATGCTCAGTGTGCGGTCAGCTGCCTGGGTGTTGGTCAGGAGGTTCGGGCTCAGGTTGTGTCAGTCAGTGCATTAGTCCCAGGTTAGACTATATGATTTGGGTACAGTCGAGTGCCGTATAGGTTTATCCTCATTTGAGGTGCCTGTGGAGCTCAATAGGCAAGATATTTTTTCTAGAGGGCAGGCAGAGTGCTGCACTTTGGTTCCAGAATTGCCAAACTTGAGGGCTTCTGGGCCAGGAGTGTGAGGACAGAAGTCTGAGAACAAAAGCTAGACTTGGGCTTCAGGCCGAGGGCACGGCAGGTACCTCCTGCAGATCTGAACCAATATTTCATGCATCTGAAGTCACGGCGAGGATCAGACGTTGGCTCGGGTTGGAGTTTCTGTGCATGACTGCCCCTTCATGAACGGAGCGGAATCTCAAGGCCATGGAGGTTTTCCCACGTTGGGAGTTGTGGGATGCCCCCTTCAAGGATTCCTTCTGCGGGACAATTGAGACCTGTTGGGCAGCTCCAGGACATCCCATAGGGAATGACTCCAGAGCACCGTTCGAGGATCGATGCCAGGGAATCCCGCCTCGTATTCCAATTTTCTCCCAGCAACAAGACAGTTGAGTTTTGATGGCTCTGCGGGAGCAATCGGGGCGGCTGTGTTGAAATGGACTTTCCCGAGGTTGGGGCCTAATGTGTGTTTGTGTCCATGAGGGCCTTGGAATGGGGCGGTGACACCGGGACCCTGAAGTATTCTCCTAAGCTTTTGACATAGGTCCCATGCACAAGTTTCCTTGTGGAAACGAGATTTGTTCTGAGGGGTGCCTCAGAAACCCCCTATGCTGGTCTTGGAATCCAGGCTTTTGAGGAGACATGTCTGTAAACCAAAGCAATGGATCCGAATATGGCCTAGGGTCCTGTCTGGTTCCATCTTCTTCTCTGGGGACATCCATTTATGATATGAGTGGAGGTAGATGCTCGGCTGGTGTCAGACCGCCCTTGTTTGTCCCCGGAGACCTACACTATTGGGATGGCCTCGGGGACTTTGGAGAGTTCTCCTAATTTGTACGATTTTGGATAATGGAATGGGCAGAATTCCCATGTATTGGGTAGGCACAGTCCTAATGTTTGGCTCCAGAGGCCCCAGCCTGGAGGGTGTGTGGCCCAGGAATCTGAGGACAGAAATCTGAAAACACAAACTCAGCTTAGGTTGGGAACGTAGGTATGGCAGGGCCAATCTACAAACCATGAGAAGCACTCTTCAGGATATGAAGAAACAGCGAGTCTGAGGCGCTTGCTCAGGCTTTTGTCTCTGGATTTTGTATCAAAGATGGGCGTGGAACGTGGGGAGGCCTCATGGGCCATGGACGAATCTTCCTCTCTGTGGATTTGGCCCGGTCCCAATTTCTTTCCATCAATCTGTGGGATGGGAGGTCTCCTCTCAGGTTTGTTACCTCAGGTGTCCCAACCAAAGAGGAATTCCAAAGCAGAGCCCTGGGGAAGAGTGAAGGGACAACCCAAACGATGGTTATAAATTGGGGCCTAGGGGCATGGCAGACCCAATATGCTGTCTCTTCATCTAGCCACTGAGTGGCCTTACTTAAAGACTGGGCACAGGCTGAGGGTCAGCATGTGTGTTTGTGACCAATATGGCCCGCGAGCATGGGCGGGGCCTCATGGGCCACACTGGTTTCAACTACACTGAACTTTGGATAACATGCCAATCACAAGGTCTCTTGCCATGGGGAAGGAGCTCTGATTTCTGCATCATTTTCAACCCTGGGCAGTGTTTGGAGATAAGGTCTACGTTCTGAAGCCTGAAAACCGCAGTTGGGAAGAGATGACGACCTAAGGCCATGGCGGGTCTGATGTGCTCAGTGTGCGGTCAGCTGCCTGGTTGTTGGTCCGGAGGTTCGGGTTCATGTTGTGTCAGACAGTGAATTAGTACCCAGGTTAGACTATATAATTCAGGTACAGTCGAGAGCCGTGTAGGTTTATCCTCATTTGAGGTGCCTGGGCTACTCATTAGGCAATATATTTTTTCTAGAGGCAGGCAGAGTGCTGCATTGTGGGTCCGGTATTGCCAAACATGAGGGATTCTGGACCAGGAGTGTGAGGACAAGTCTGAGAACAGAAGCTAGACTTGGGCTTCAGGCCGAGGGCACGGCTGGTACCCCCTGCAGATCTGAACGAATATCTCATGCTTCTGAAGTCACGGCGAGGATCAGACGTTGGCTCGGGTTGGAGTTTCTGTGCATGACTGCCCCTTCAAGAACGGAGCGGAATCTCAAGGCCATGGAGGTTTTCCCACGTCGGGAGTTGTGGGATGCCCCCTTCAAGGATTCCTTCTGCGGGACAATTGAGACCTGTTGGGCAGCTCCAGGATATCCCATATGGAAGGACTCCAGAGCACCGAACGGGGTGGATGCCTGGGAAGCGGGCCTCGCATTCCAAATGTCTCCTAGCAACAAGACAGTTGAGATCGGATAGCTCTGCGGGAGCAACCGGCGTGGCTGAGTTGAAATGGACTTTTAGGATCGGGCCCATTGTGTGTTTGTGTCCATGAGGGCCTTGGAATGGGGCGTTGGCACCGGGACCCTGAAGTATTCTCCTAAGCTTTTGACATACCTCCCATGCACAAGTTTCCTTGTGGAGATGAGATTTGTTCTGAGGGGTGCCTCAGGAAACCCCCTATGCTGGTATTGGAATCCAGGCTTTTGAGGAGACATGCCTGTAAACCAAAACAATGGATCCGATTATGGCCTAGGGTCCTGTCTGGTTCAATCTTCTTCTCTGGTGATATCCATCTATGGAATGAGTGGAGGGAGATGCTCACCTGGTGTCACACCGCCCTTGTTTGTCCCTGGAGACCTACACTATTGGGATGGCCTCGGGGACTTTGGAGAGTTTTCTTAATTGGTGAGATTTTGGACAATAGAATGGGCAGAATTCCCATGGACTGGGTAGGCACAGTCCTAATGTGTGGCTCCAGGGGCCCCAGCCTGGAGGGTGTGCGGCCCAGGACTTTGAGGACAGAAGTCTGAAAACACAAACTCAGCTAAGGTTTTGGGACGTAGGTATGGGAGGCCCAATCTACAAACCATGAGAAGTACCCCTCAGGATATGAAGAAAGAGCGAGTCTGAGGCACTTGCTCAGGCTTTTGTCTCTGGATTTTGTATCAACAATGGCTGTAGAATGTGGGGAGGCCTCATGGGATATGGACGAATCTTCCTCTCTGTGGATTTGGCCCGGTCCCAATAGTTTTTCTTCAATTGTCGGATGGGAGGTCTCCTTTCAGGTTTATTACCTCAGGTGTCCGAACAAAATAGGAATTCCAAAGCAGAGCCCTGGGGAAGAGTGAAGGGACAACCCAAACTATGGTTAAAAATTGGGGCCTAGGTGCATGGCAGGCCCAATATGCTGTCTCTTCATCCAGCCACTGAGAGGCCTTACTTGAGGACTGGGCTCATGCTGAGGGTCACAATGTGTGTTTGTGACCAATGTGGCCCGCGAGCATGGGCGGGGCCTCATGGGCCACACTGGTTTCAACTACACTGGACTTTGGACAACCTGCCAAACACAAGGTCTCTGGCCATGGGGAATGTGTTCTGATATCTGCATCATTTTCAACCCTGGGCAGTGGTTGGAGATAAGGTCTAGGTTCTGAAGCCTGAAAAACCGAAGTTGGGAAGAGATGACGACCTAAGGCCATGGCGGGTCTGATATGCTCAGTGTGCGGTCAGCTGCCTGGGTGTTGGTCAGGAGGTTCGGGCTCAGGTTGTGTCAGTCAGTGCATTAGTCCCAGGTTAGACTATATGATTTGGGTACAGTCGAGTGCCGTATAGGTTTATCCTCATTTGAGGTGCCTGGGGAGCTCAATAGGCAAGATATTTTTTCTAGAGGGCAGGCAGAGTGCTGCACTTTGGTTCCAGAATTGCCAAACTTGAGGGCTTCTGGGCCAGGAGTGTGAGGACAGAAGTCTGAGAACACAAGCTAGACTTGGGCTTCAGGCCGAGGGCACGGCTGGTACCTCCTGCAGATCTGAACCAATATTTCATGCATCTGAAGTCACGGCGAGGATCAGACGTTGGCTCGGGTTGGAGTTTCTGTGCATGACTGCCCCTTCATGAACGGAGCGGAATCTCAAGGCCATGGAGGTTTTCCCACGTTGGGAGTTGTGGGATGCCCCCTTCAAGGATTCCTTCTGCGGGACAATTGAGACCTGTTGGGCAGCTCCAGGACATCCCATAGGGAATGACTCCAGAGCACCGTTCGAGGATCGATGCCAGGGAATCCCGCCTCGTATTCCAATTTTCTCCCAGCAACAAGACAGTTGAGTTTTGATGGCTCTGCGGGAGCAATCGGGGCGGCTGTGTTGAAATGGACTTTCCCGAGGTTGGGGCCTAATGTGTGTTTGTGTCCATGAGGGCCTTGGAATGGGGCGGTGACACCGGGACCCTGAAGTATTCTCCTAAGCTTTTGACATAGGTCCCATGCACAAGTTTCCTTGTGGAAACGAGATTTGTTCTGAGGGGTGCCTCAGAAACCCCCTATGCTGGTCTTGGAATCCAGGCTTTTGAGGAGACATGTCTGTAAACCAAAGCAATGGATCCGAATATGGCCTAGGGTCCTGTCTGGTTCCATCTTCTTCTCTGGGGACATCCATTTATGATATGAGTGGAGGTAGATGCTCGGCTGGTGTCAGACCGCCCTTGTTTGTCCCCGGAGACCTACACTATTGGGATGGCCTCGGGGACTTTGGAGAGTTCTCCTAATTTGTACGATTTTGGATAATGGAATGGGCAGAATTCCCATGTATTGGGTAGGCACAGTCCTAATGTTTGGCTCCAGAGGCCCCAGCCTGGAGGGTGTGTGGCCCAGGAATCTGAGGACAGAAATCTGAAAACACAAACTCAGCTTAGGTTGGGAACGTAGGTATGGCAGGGCCAATCTACAAACCATGAGAAGCACTCTTCAGGATATGAAGAAACAGCGAGTCTGAGGCGCTTGCTCAGGCTTTTGTCTCTGGATTTTGTATCAAAGATGGGCGTGGAACGTGGGGAGGCCTCATGGGCCATGGACGAATCTTCCTCTCTGTGGATTTGGCCCGGTCCCAATTTCTTTCCATCAATCTGTGGGATGGGAGGTCTCCTCTCAGGTTTGTTACCTCAGGTGTCCCAACCAAAGAGGAATTCCAAAGCAGAGCCCTGGGGAAGAGTGAAGGGACAACCCAAACGATGGTTATAAATTGGGGCCTAGGGGCATGGCAGACCCAATATGCTGTCTCTTCATCTAGCCACTGAGTGGCCTTACTTAAAGACTGGGCACAGGCTGAGGGTCAGCATGTGTGTTTGTGACCAATATGGCCCGCGAGCATGGGCGGGGCCTCATGGGCCACACTGGTTTCAACTACACTGAACTTTGGATAACATGCCAATCACAAGGTCTCTTGCCATGGGGAAGGAGCTCTGATTTCTGCATCATTTTCAACCCTGGGCAGTGTTTGGAGATAAGGTCTACGTTCTGAAGCCTGAAAACCGCAGTTGGGAAGAGATGACGACCTAAGGCCATGGCGGGTCTGATGTGCTCAGTGTGCGGTCAGCTGCCTGGTTGTTGGTCCGGAGGTTCGGGTTCATGTTGTGTCAGACAGTGAATTAGTACCCAGGTTAGACTATATAATTCAGGTACAGTCGAGAGCCGTGTAGGTTTATCCTCATTTGAGGTGCCTGGGCTACTCATTAGGCAATATATTTTTTCTAGAGGCAGGCAGAGTGCTGCATTGTGGGTCCGGTATTGCCAAACATGAGGGATTCTGGACCAGGAGTGTGAGGACAAGTCTGAGAACAGAAGCTAGACTTGGGCTTCAGGCCGAGGGCACGGCTGGTACCCCCTGCAGATCTGAACGAATATCTCATGCTTCTGAAGTCACGGCGAGGATCAGACGTTGGCTCGGGTTGGAGTTTCTGTGCATGACTGCCCCTTCAAGAACGGAGCGGAATCTCAAGGCCATGGAGGTTTTCCCACGTCGGGAGTTGTGGGATGCCCCCTTCAAGGATTCCTTCTGCGGGACAATTGAGACCTGTTGGGCAGCTCCAGGATATCCCATATGGAAGGACTCCAGAGCACCGAACGGGGTGGATGCCTGGGAAGCGGGCCTCGCATTCCAAATGTCTCCTAGCAACAAGACAGTTGAGATCGGATAGCTCTGCGGGAGCAACCGGCGTGGCTGAGTTGAAATGGACTTTTAGGATCGGGCCCATTGTGTGTTTGTGTCCATGAGGGCCTTGGAATGGGGCGTTGGCACCGGGACCCTGAAGTATTCTCCTAAGCTTTTGACATACCTCCCATGCACAAGTTTCCTTGTGGAGATGAGATTTGTTCTGAGGGGTGCCTCAGGAAACCCCCTATGCTGGTATTGGAATCCAGGCTTTTGAGGAGACATGCCTGTAAACCAAAACAATGGATCCGATTATGGCCTAGGGTCCTGTCTGGTTCAATCTTCTTCTCTGGTGATATCCATCTATGGAATGAGTGGAGGGAGATGCTCACCTGGTGTCACACCGCCCTTGTTTGTCCCTGGAGACCTACACTATTGGGATGGCCTCGGGGACTTTGGAGAGTTTTCTTAATTGGTGAGATTTTGGACAATAGAATGGGCAGAATTCCCATGGACTGGGTAGGCACAGTCCTAATGTGTGGCTCCAGGGGCCCCAGCCTGGAGGGTGTGCGGCCCAGGACTTTGAGGACAGAAGTCTGAAAACACAAACTCAGCTAAGGTTTTGGGACGTAGGTATGGGAGGCCCAATCTACAAACCATGAGAAGTACCCCTCAGGATATGAAGAAAGAGCGAGTCTGAGGCACTTGCTCAGGCTTTTGTCTCTGGATTTTGTATCAACAATGGCTGTAGAATGTGGGGAGGCCTCATGGGATATGGACGAATCTTCCTCTCTGTGGATTTGGCCCGGTCCCAATAGTTTTTCTTCAATTGTCGGATGGGAGGTCTCCTTTCAGGTTTATTACCTCAGGTGTCCGAACAAAATAGGAATTCCAAAGCAGAGCCCTGGGGAAGAGTGAAGGGACAACCCAAACTATGGTTAAAAATTGGGGCCTAGGTGCATGGCAGGCCCAATATGCTGTCTCTTCATCCAGCCACTGAGAGGCCTTACTTGAGGACTGGGCTCATGCTGAGGGTCACAATGTGTGTTTGTGACCAATGTGGCCCGCGAGCATGGGCGGGGCCTCATGGGCCACACTGGTTTCAACTACACTGGACTTTGGACAACCTGCCAAACACAAGGTCTCTGGCCATGGGGAATGTGTTCTGATATCTGCATCATTTTCAACCCTGGGCAGTGGTTGGAGATAAGGTCTAGGTTCTGAAGCCTGAAAAACCGAAGTTGGGAAGAGATGACGACCTAAGGCCATGGCGGGTCTGATATGCTCAGTGTGCGGTCAGCTGCCTGGGTGTTGGTCAGGAGGTTCGGGCTCAGGTTGTGTCAGTCAGTGCATTAGTCCCAGGTTAGACTATATGATTTGGGTACAGTCGAGTGCCGTATAGGTTTATCCTCATTTGAGGTGCCTGGGGAGCTCAATAGGCAAGATATTTTTTCTAGAGGGCAGGCAGAGTGCTGCACTTTGGTTCCAGAATTGCCAAACTTGAGGGCTTCTGGGCCAGGAGTGTGAGGACAGAAGTCTGAGAACACAAGCTAGACTTGGGCTTCAGGCCGAGGGCACGGCTGGTACCTCCTGCAGATCTGAACCAATATTTCATGCATCTGAAGTCACGGCGAGGATCAGACGTTGGCTCGGGTTGGAGTTTCTGTGCATGACTGCCCCTTCATGAACGGAGCGGAATCTCAAGGCCATGGAGGTTTTCCCACGTTGGGAGTTGTGGGATGCCCCCTTCAAGGATTCCTTCTGCGGGACAATTGAGACCTGTTGGGCAGCTCCAGGACATCCCATAGGGAATGACTCCAGAGCACCGTTCGAGGATCGATGCCAGGGAATCCCGCCTCGTATTCCAATTTTCTCCCAGCAACAAGACAGTTGAGTTTTGATGGCTCTGCGGGAGCAATCGGGGCGGCTGTGTTGAAATGGACTTTCCCGAGGTTGGGGCCTAATGTGTGTTTGTGTCCATGAGGGCCTTGGAATGGGGCGGTGACACCGGGACCCTGAAGTATTCTCCTAAGCTTTTGACATAGGTCCCATGCACAAGTTTCCTTGTGGAAACGAGATTTGTTCTGAGGGGTGCCTCAGAAACCCCCTATGCTGGTCTTGGAATCCAGGCTTTTGAGGAGACATGTCTGTAAACCAAAGCAATGGATCCGAATATGGCCTAGGGTCCTGTCTGGTTCCATCTTCTTCTCTGGGGACATCCATTTATGATATGAGTGGAGGTAGATGCTCGGCTGGTGTCAGACCGCCCTTGTTTGTCCCCGGAGACCTACACTATTGGGATGGCCTCGGGGACTTTGGAGAGTTCTCCTAATTTGTACGATTTTGGATAATGGAATGGGCAGAATTCCCATGTATTGGGTAGGCACAGTCCTAATGTTTGGCTCCAGAGGCCCCAGCCTGGAGGGTGTGTGGCCCAGGAATCTGAGGACAGAAATCTGAAAACACAAACTCAGCTTAGGTTGGGAACGTAGGTATGGCAGGGCCAATCTACAAACCATGAGAAGCACTCTTCAGGATATGAAGAAACAGCGAGTCTGAGGCGCTTGCTCAGGCTTTTGTCTCTGGATTTTGTATCAAAGATGGGCGTGGAACGTGGGGAGGCCTCATGGGCCATGGACGAATCTTCCTCTCTGTGGATTTGGCCCGGTCCCAATTTCTTTCCATCAATCTGTGGGATGGGAGGTCTCCTCTCAGGTTTGTTACCTCAGGTGTCCCAACCAAAGAGGAATTCCAAAGCAGAGCCCTGGGGAAGAGTGAAGGGACAACCCAAACGATGGTTATAAATTGGGGCCTAGGGGCATGGCAGACCCAATATGCTGTCTCTTCATCTAGCCACTGAGTGGCCTTACTTAAAGACTGGGCACAGGCTGAGGGTCAGCATGTGTGTTTGTGACCAATATGGCCCGCGAGCATGGGCGGGGCCTCATGGGCCACACTGGTTTCAACTACACTGAACTTTGGATAACATGCCAATCACAAGGTCTCTTGCCATGGGGAAGGAGCTCTGATTTCTGCATCATTTTCAACCCTGGGCAGTGTTTGGAGATAAGGTCTACGTTCTGAAGCCTGAAAACCGCAGTTGGGAAGAGATGACGACCTAAGGCCATGGCGGGTCTGATGTGCTCAGTGTGCGGTCAGCTGCCTGGTTGTTGGTCCGGAGGTTCGGGTTCATGTTGTGTCAGACAGTGAATTAGTACCCAGGTTAGACTATATAATTCAGGTACAGTCGAGAGCCGTGTAGGTTTATCCTCATTTGAGGTGCCTGGGCTACTCATTAGGCAATATATTTTTTCTAGAGGCAGGCAGAGTGCTGCATTGTGGGTCCGGTATTGCCAAACATGAGGGATTCTGGACCAGGAGTGTGAGGACAAGTCTGAGAACAGAAGCTAGACTTGGGCTTCAGGCCGAGGGCACGGCTGGTACCCCCTGCAGATCTGAACGAATATCTCATGCTTCTGAAGTCACGGCGAGGATCAGACGTTGGCTCGGGTTGGAGTTTCTGTGCATGACTGCCCCTTCAAGAACGGAGCGGAATCTCAAGGCCATGGAGGTTTTCCCACGTCGGGAGTTGTGGGATGCCCCCTTCAAGGATTCCTTCTGCGGGACAATTGAGACCTGTTGGGCAGCTCCAGGATATCCCATATGGAAGGACTCCAGAGCACCGAACGGGGTGGATGCCTGGGAAGCGGGCCTCGCATTCCAAATGTCTCCTAGCAACAAGACAGTTGAGATCGGATAGCTCTGCGGGAGCAACCGGCGTGGCTGAGTTGAAATGGACTTTTAGGATCGGGCCCATTGTGTGTTTGTGTCCATGAGGGCCTTGGAATGGGGCGTTGGCACCGGGACCCTGAAGTATTCTCCTAAGCTTTTGACATACCTCCCATGCACAAGTTTCCTTGTGGAGATGAGATTTGTTCTGAGGGGTGCCTCAGGAAACCCCCTATGCTGGTATTGGAATCCAGGCTTTTGAGGAGACATGCCTGTAAACCAAAACAATGGATCCGATTATGGCCTAGGGTCCTGTCTGGTTCAATCTTCTTCTCTGGTGATATCCATCTATGGAATGAGTGGAGGGAGATGCTCACCTGGTGTCACACCGCCCTTGTTTGTCCCTGGAGACCTACACTATTGGGATGGCCTCGGGGACTTTGGAGAGTTTTCTTAATTGGTGAGATTTTGGACAATAGAATGGGCAGAATTCCCATGGACTGGGTAGGCACAGTCCTAATGTGTGGCTCCAGGGGCCCCAGCCTGGAGGGTGTGCGGCCCAGGACTTTGAGGACAGAAGTCTGAAAACACAAACTCAGCTAAGGTTTTGGGACGTAGGTATGGGAGGCCCAATCTACAAACCATGAGAAGTACCCCTCAGGATATGAAGAAAGAGCGAGTCTGAGGCACTTGCTCAGGCTTTTGTCTCTGGATTTTGTATCAACAATGGCTGTAGAATGTGGGGAGGCCTCATGGGATATGGACGAATCTTCCTCTCTGTGGATTTGGCCCGGTCCCAATAGTTTTTCTTCAATTGTCGGATGGGAGGTCTCCTTTCAGGTTTATTACCTCAGGTGTCCGAACAAAATAGGAATTCCAAAGCAGAGCCCTGGGGAAGAGTGAAGGGACAACCCAAACTATGGTTAAAAATTGGGGCCTAGGTGCATGGCAGGCCCAATATGCTGTCTCTTCATCCAGCCACTGAGAGGCCTTACTTGAGGACTGGGCTCATGCTGAGGGTCACAATGTGTGTTTGTGACCAATGTGGCCCGCGAGCATGGGCGGGGCCTCATGGGCCACACTGGTTTCAACTACACTGGACTTTGGACAACCTGCCAAACACAAGGTCTCTGGCCATGGGGAATGTGTTCTGATATCTGCATCATTTTCAACCCTGGGCAGTGGTTGGAGATAAGGTCTAGGTTCTGAAGCCTGAAAAACCGAAGTTGGGAAGAGATGACGACCTAAGGCCATGGCGGGTCTGATATGCTCAGTGTGCGGTCAGCTGCCTGGGTGTTGGTCAGGAGGTTCGGGCTCAGGTTGTGTCAGTCAGTGCATTAGTCCCAGGTTAGACTATATGATTTGGGTACAGTCGAGTGCCGTATAGGTTTATCCTCATTTGAGGTGCCTGGGGAGCTCAATAGGCAAGATATTTTTTCTAGAGGGCAGGCAGAGTGCTGCACTTTGGTTCCAGAATTGCCAAACTTGAGGGCTTCTGGGCCAGGAGTGTGAGGACAGAAGTCTGAGAACACAAGCTAGACTTGGGCTTCAGGCCGAGGGCACGGCTGGTACCTCCTGCAGATCTGAACCAATATTTCATGCATCTGAAGTCACGGCGAGGATCAGACGTTGGCTCGGGTTGGAGTTTCTGTGCATGACTGCCCCTTCATGAACGGAGCGGAATCTCAAGGCCATGGAGGTTTTCCCACGTTGGGAGTTGTGGGATGCCCCCTTCAAGGATTCCTTCTGCGGGACAATTGAGACCTGTTGGGCAGCTCCAGGATATCCCATATGGAAGGACTCCAGAGCACCGTTCGGGGTGGATGCCTGGGAAGCGGGCCTCGCATTCCAAATGTCTCCTAGCAACAAGACAGTTGAGATCGGATAGCTCTGCGGGAGCAACTGGCGTGGCTGAGTTGAAATGGACTTTTAGGGTCGGGCCCATTGTGTGTTTTTTTCCATGAGGGCCTTGGAATGGGGCATAGGCACCGGGACCCTGAAGTATTCTCCTAAGCTTTTGACATACCTCCCATGCACAAGTTTCCTTGTGGAGATGAGATTTGTTCTGAGGGGTGCCTCAGGAAACCCCCTATGCTGGTATTGGAAACCAGGCTTTTGAGGAGACATGCCTGTAAACCAAAACAATGGATCCGATTATGGCCTAGGGTCCTGTCTGGTTCAATCTTCTTCTCTGGTGATATCCATCTATGGAATGAATGGAGGGAGATGCTGACCTGGTGTCACACCGCCCTTGTTTGTCCCTGGAGACCTACACTATTGGGATGGCCTCGGGGACTTTGGAGAGTTTTCTTAATTGGTGAGATTTTGGACAATAGAATGGGCAGAATTCCCATGGATTGGGTAGGCACAGTCCTAATGTGTGGCTCCAGGGGCCCCAGCCTGGAGGGTGTGCGGCCCAGGACTTTGAGGACAGAAGTCTGAAAACACAAACTCAGCTAAGGTTTTGGGACGTAGGTATGGGAGGCCCAATCTACAAACCATGAGAAGTACCCCTCAGGATATGAAGAAAGAGCGAGTCTGAGGCACTTGTTCAGGCTTTTGTCTCTGGATTTTGTATCAACAATGGCTGTAGAATGTGGGGAGGCCTCATGGGATATGGACGAATCTTCCTCTCTGTGGATTTGGCCCGGTCCCAATAGTTTTTCTTCAATTGTCGGATGGGAGGTCTCCTTTCAGGTTTATTACCTCAGGTGTCTGAACAAAATAGGAATTCCAAAGCAGAGCCCTGGGGAAGATTGAAGGGACAACCCAAACTATGGTTAAAAATTGGGGCCTAGGTGCATGGCAGGCCCAATATGCTGTCTCTTCATCCAGCCACTGAGAGGCCTTACTTGAGGACTGGGCTCATGCTGAGGGTCACAATGTGTGTTTGTGACCAATGTGGCCCGCGAGCATGGGCGGGGCCTCATGGGCCACACTGGTTTCAACTACACTGGACTTTGGACAACCTGCCAAACACAAGGTCTCTGGCCATGGGGAATGTGTTCTGATATCTGCATCATTTTCAACCCTGGGCAGTGGTTGGAGATAAGGTCTAGGTTCTGAAGCCTGAAAAACCGAAGTTGGGAAGAGATGACGACCTAAGGCCATGGCGGGTCTGATATGCTCAGTGTGCGGTCAGCTGCCTGGGTGTTGGGCAGGAGGTTCGGGCTCAGGTTGTGTCATTCAGTGCATTAGTCCCAGGTTAGACTATATAATTTGGGTACAGTCGAGTGCCGTATAGGTTTATCCTCATTTGAGGTGCCTGGGGAGCTCAATAGGCAAGATATTTTTTCTAGAGGGCAGGCAGAGTGCTGCACTTTGGTTCCAGAATTGCCAAACTTGAGGGCTTCTGGGCCAGGAGTGTGAGGACAGAAGTCTGAGAACACAAGCTAGACTTGGGCTTCAGGCCGAGGGCACGGCAGGTACCTCCTGCAGATCTGAACCAATATTTCATGCATCTGAAGTCACGGCGAGGATCAGACGTTGGCTCGGGTTGGAGTTTCTGTGCATGACTGCCCCTTCATGAACGGAGCGGAATCTCAAGGCCATGGAGGTTTTCCCACGTTGGGAGTTGTGGGATGCCCCCTTCAAGGATTCCTTCTGCGGGACAATTGAGACCTGTTGGGCAGCTCCAGGACATCCCATATGGAATGACTCCAGAGCACCGTTCGAGGATCGATGCCAAAGAATCCCGCCTCGCATTCCAATTTTCTCCTAGCAACAAGACAGTTGAGTTTTGATGGCTCTTCGGGAGCAATCGGGGCGGCTGTGTTGAAATGGACTTTCCCGAGGTTGGGGCCTAATGTGTGTTTATTTGTCCATGAGGGCCTTGGAATGGGGCGGTGACACCGGGACCCTGAAGTATTCTCCTAAGCTTTTGACATAGGTCCCATACACAAGTATCCTTGTGGAAACGAGATTTGTTCTGATGGGTGCCTCAGGAAACCCCCTATGCTGGTCTTGGAATCCAGGCTTTTAAGGAGACCTGTCTGTAAACCAAAGCAATGGATCCGAATATGGCCTAGGGTCCTGTCTGGTTCCATCTTCTTCTCTGGGGACATCCATTTATGATATGAGTGGAGGTAGATGCTCAGCTGGAGTCAGACCGACCTTGTTTGTCTTCGGAGACCTACACTATTGGGATGGCCTCGGGGACTTTGGAGAGTTCTCCTAATTTGTACGATTTTGGATAATGGAATGGGCAGAATTCCCATGGATTGGGTAGGCACAGTCCTAATGTTGGCTCCAGGGGCCCCAGCCTGTAGGGTGTGTGGCCCAGGAATCTGAGGACAGAAGTCTGAAAACACAAACTCAGCTTAGGTTGGGAACGTAGGTATGGCAGGGCCAATCTACAAACCATGAGAAGCACTCTTCAGGATATGAAGAAAGAGCGAGTCTGAGGCGCTTGCTCAGGTTTTGGTCTCTGGATTTTGTGTCAACGATGGCCGTGGAATGTGGGGAGGCCTATGGGCCATGGACAAATCTTCCTTTCTGTGGATTTGGCCCAGTCCCAATTGTTTTCGTCAATCTGTGGGATGGGAGGTCTCCTTTCAGGTTTGTTACCTCAGGTGTCCCAACCAAAGAGGAATTCCAAAGCAGAGCCCTGGGGAAGAGTGAAGGGACAACCCAAACTATGGTTAAAATTTGGGGCCTAGGGGCATGGCAGGCCCCATATGCTGTCTCTTCATCCAGCCACTGAGAGGCCTTACTTGAGGACTGGGCTCAGGCTGAGGGTCACAATGTGTGTTTGTGACCAATGTGGCTCGCGAGCATGGGCGGGGCCTCATGGGCCACACTGGTTTCAACTACACTGAACTTTGGACAACATGCCAATCAAAAGGTCTCTTGCCATGGGGAAGGAGTTCTGATTTCTGCATCATTTTCAACCCTGGGCAGTGGTTGGACATAAGGTCTAGGTTCGGAAGCCTGAAACCGCAGTTGAGAAGAGATGATGACCTAAGGCCATGGTGGTTCTGATGTGCTCAGTGTGCGGTCAGCTGCCTGGTTTTTGGTCAGGAAGTTCGGGCTCAGGTTGTGTCAGACAGAGCAATTGTGCCCAGGTTAGACTCTATAATTGGGTATAGTCGAGTGCCGTGTAGGTTGATCCTCATTTAAGGTGCCTGGGCAGCTCATTAGGCAAGATATTTTTTCTAGTGGGCAGGCACAGTGCTGCATTGTGGGTCCGGAATTGCCAAACTTGAGGGCTTCTGGGCCAGTAGTGTGAGGACAGAAGTCTGAGACCACAAGCTAGACTTGGGCTTCAGGCCGAGGGTAAGGCAGGTACCTCCTGCACATCTGAACCAATATCTCATGCATCTGAAGTCACGGCGAGGATCAGACGTTGGCTCAGGTTGTAGTTTCTGTGCATGACTGCCCCTTCATGAACGGAGAGGAATCTCAAGGCCATGGAGGTTTTCCCACGTTGGGAGTTGTGGGATGCCCCCTTCAAGGATACCTTCTGAGGGACAATTGAAACCTGTTGGGCAGCTCCAAAACATCCCATATGGAATGACTCCAGAGCACCTTTCGAGGATGGATGCCAGGAAAGAACGCCTCGCATTCCAATTGTCTCCTAGTAACAATACAGTTGAGATCGGATGGCTCTGCGAGAGCAACCGGGGTGGCTGAGTTGAAATGGACTTTCCTGAGCATGGGGCATAATGTGTGTTTGTGTCCATGAGGACCTTGGAATGGGGCGGTGGCACCGGGACTCTGAAGTATTCTCCTAAGATTTTGACATAGGTGCAATGTACAAGTTTCCTCGTGGAGACGAGATATTTTCTGATGGGTTCCTCAGGAAACCCCCTATGCTGGTATTGGAATCCAGGATTTTGTGGATTCATGCCTGTAAAACAAAGCAATGGATCCGATTACGGCCTAGGGTCCTGTCTGGTTCCATCTCCTTCTCTGAGGACATCCATCTATGGTATGAGAGGAGGTAGATGCTCAGCTGGTGTCAGACCGCCCTTGTTTGTCCACTGAGAACTACATATTGGATGTCCTCGGGGACTTTGGAGGGTTCTCCTAATTTGTACAATTTTGGACAATGGAATGGGCAGAATTCCCATGCATTGGGTAGGCATTGTCCTAATGTGTGGCTCCAGGGACCCCAGCCTGGAGGGTGTGTGGCCCAGGACTTTGAGGACAGAAGTCTGATAACACAAACTCAGCTTAGGTTTGGGGAGGCAGGTATGGCAGGCCCAATCTACAAACCATGAGAAGAACTCTTCAGGACATGAAGAAAGAGCGATTCTGAGGCGCTTGCTCAGGCTTTGGTCTCTGGATTTTGTGTCAACGATGGCCGTGGAATGTGGGGAGGCCTCATGGGCCATGGACGAATCTTCCTCTCTGTGGATTTGGCCCGGTCCCCATTGTTTTTCGTCAATCTGTGGGATGGGAGGTCTCCTTTCAGGTTTGTTACCTCAGGTGTCCCAACCAAAGAGGAATTCCAAAGCAGAGCCTTTGGGAATAGTGAAGTGACAACCCAAACTATGGTTAAAATTTGGGGCCTAGGGGCATGGCAGGCCCCATATGCTGTCTCTTCATCCAGCCCCTGAGAGGCCTTACTTGAAGACTGGGCTCAGGCTGAGTGTCACAATGTGTGTTTGTGACCAATGTGGCTCGCGAGCATGGGCGGGGCCTCATGGGCCACATTGGTTTCAACTACACTGAACTTTGGACAACATGCCAACCACAAGGTTTCTTGCCATGGGGAAGGAGTTCTGATTTCTGCATCACCTTCAACCCTCGGCAGTGGTAGGAGATAAGGTCTAGGTTCGGAAGCCTGAAAACCGCAGTTTGGAAGAGATGATGACCTAAGGCCATGGTGGGTCTGATGTGCTCAGTGTGCGGTCAGCTGCCTGGTTGTTGGTCGGGAGGTTCGGGCTCAGGTTTTGTTAGACAGTGCTAGTGCCCAGGTTAGACTCTATAATTTGGGTACAGTCGAGTGCCGTGTAAGTTGATCCTCATTTGAGGTGCCTGCGCAGCTCATTAGGCATGATATTTTTTCTAGAGGGCAGGCACAGTGCTGCATTGTGGGTCTGGAATTGCCAAACTTGAGGGCTTCTGGGCCAGTAGTGTGAGGACAGAAGTCTGAGAACACAAGCTAGACTTGGGCTTCAGGCCGAGGGCAAGGCAGGTACCCCCTGCACATCTGAACCAATATCTCATGCATCTGAAGTCACGGCGAGGATCAGACGTTGGCTCAGGTTGTAGTTTCTGTGCATGACTGCCCCTTCATGAACGGGGAGGTATCTCAAGGCCATGGAGGTTTTCCCACGTTGGGAGTTGTGGGATGCCCCCTTCAAGGATACCTTCTGCGGGACATGAGACCTGTTGGGCAGCTCCAACACATCCCATATGGAATTACTCCAGAGCACCGATCGAGGATGGATGCCAAGGAAGCCCGCCTCGCATTCCAATTGTCTCCTAGCAACAAGACAGTTGAGATCGGATGGCTATTGGGAGCAACCGGGGTGGCTGAGTTGAAATGGACTTTCCTGAGCATGGGGCCTAATGTGTGTTTGTGTCCATGAGGACCTTGGAATGGGGCGGTGACACCGGGACACTGAATTATTTTTTAATATTTTGACATAGGTCCCATGCACAAGTTTCCTCGTGGAGACGAGACTTTTTCTGATGGGTGCCTCAGGAAACCCCCTATGCTGGTATTGGAATCCAGGATTTTGAGGAGACATGCCTGTAAACCAAAGCAATGGATCCGATTATGGCCTCGGGTCCTGTCTGGTTCCATCTCATTCTCTGGGGACATCCATCTATGGTATGAGTGGAGGTAGATGCTCAGCTGGTGTCAGACCGCCCTTGTTTGTCCACAGAGACCTACATATTGCGATGGCCTCGGGGAATTTGGAGGGTTATCCTAATTTGTACAATTTTGGACAATGTAATGGGCAGAATTCCCATGTATGGGGTAGGCATAGTCCTAATGTGTGGCTCCAGGGGCCCCAGCCTGGAGGGTTTGACCCAGGACTTTGAGGACAGAAGTCTGAAAACACAAACTCAGCTTAGGTTTGGGGACGTAGGTATGGCAGGCCCAATCTACAAAACATGAGAAGAAGTCTTCAGGATTGAAGAAAGAGCGATTCTGAGGCGCTTGCTCAGGCTTTGGTCTCTGGATTTTTTGTCAACGATGACCGTGGAATGAGGGGAGGACTAATGGGACATGGACGAATCTTCATCTCTTGGCATTTGGCCCGGTCCCAATTGTTTTTCGTCAATCTGTGGGATTGGAGGTCTCATTTCATGTTTGTTACCTCAGGTGTCCCAACCAAAGAGGAATCCAAAGCAGAGCCCTGGGGAAGAGTGAGGGGACAACCAAAACAATGGTTAAAATTTGGGGCCTAGGGGCATGGCAGGCCCCATATGCTGTCTCTTCATCCAGCCCCTGAGAGGCCTTACTTGAGGACAGGGCTCAGGCTGAAGGTCACAATGTGTGTTTGTGACCAATGTGGCCCGCGAACATGGGCGGGGCCTCATGTGCCACACTGGTTTAAACTACACTGAACTTAGGACAACATGCCAATCACAAGGTCTCTTGCAATGGGGACGGAGTTCTGATTTCTGCATCATTTTCAACCCTGGGCAGGGGTTGGAGAATGGTTTAGGTTCGGAAGCCTGAAAGCCGCAGTTGGGATGAGATGATGACCTAAGGCCATGGTGGTTCTGATGTGCTCAGTGTGCGGTCAGCTGCCCGGTTGTTGGTCAGGAGGTTCGGGCTCAGGTTGTGTCAGACAGTGCATTAGTGCCCAGGTTAGACTATGTAATTTGTGTACAGTCGAGTGCCGTGTAGGTTGATCCTCATTTGAGGTGCCTGGGCAGCTCATTAGGCAAGATATTTTTTCTCGAGGGCAGGCAGAGTGCTGCATTGTGGGTCCGGAATTGCCAAACTTGAGGGCTTCTGGGCCAGTAGTGTGAGGACAGAAGTCTGAGACCACAAGCTAGACTTGGGCTTCAGGCTGAGGGCAAGGCAGGTACCCCTGCACATCTGACCAATATCTCATGCATCTGAAGTCACGGCGAGGATCAGACGTTGGCTCAGGTTGTAGTTTCTGTGCATGACTGCCCCTTCATGAACGGAGAGGAATCTCAAGGCCATGGAGGTTTTCCCACGTTGGGAGTTCTGGGATGCCCCCTTCAAGGATTCCTTCTGCGGGACAATTGAGACCTGTTGGGCAGCTCCAACACA
The DNA here is from genome assembly GCF_964662115.1 of Mustela nivalis. Taxonomy (NCBI): domain Eukaryota; kingdom Metazoa; phylum Chordata; class Mammalia; order Carnivora; family Mustelidae; genus Mustela; species Mustela nivalis. Next base: position 60,537 of record NW_028135030.1, read on the forward strand.
TCCCATATGGAATGACTCCAGAGCAACGTTCGAGGATGTATGCCAGGGAAGGCCGCCTCGCATTCCAAATGTCTCCTAGCAACAAGACAGTTGAGATCGGATGGCTCTGCGGGAGCAACCGGGATGGCTGAGTTGAAATGGACTTTCCTGAGCATGAGGCCTAATGTGTGTTTGTGTCCATGAGGACCTTGGTATGGAGCGGTGGCACCGGGACTCTGAATTATTCTCCTAAGATTTTGACATAGGTCCCAAGCACAAGTTTCCTCGTGGAGACGAGATGTTTTCTGATGGGTGCCTCAGGAAACCCCCTCTGCTGGCATTGGAATCCATGCTTTTGAGGAGACATGCCTGTAAACCAAAGCCATGGATCCGATTATGGCCTAGGTTCCTGTCTGGTACCATCTCCTTCTCTGGGGACATCCATGTATGTTATGAGTGGATGTAGATGCTCAGCTGGTGTCAGACCGCCCTTGTTTGTCCAAAGAGACCTACATATTGGGATGGCCTCGGGGACTTTGGAGGGTTCTCCTAATTTGTACAATTTTGGACAATGGAATGGGCAGAATTACCATGCATGGGGTAGGAACAGTCCTAATGTGTGGCTCAAGGGGCCCCAGCCTGGAGGGTGTGTGGCCCAGGACTTTGAGGACAGAAGTCTGAAAACACAAACTCAGCTGAGGTTTGGGGATGTAGGTGTGGCAGTCCCAATCTACAAACCATGAGAAGAACTCTTCAGGATACGAAGAAAGAGCGAGTCTGAGGCACTTGCTCAGGCTTTGGTCTCTGGATTTTGTGTTAACGATGGCCGTGGAATTTGGTGAAGCTCATAGGCCATGGACGAACCTTCCTCTCTGTGGATTTGGCACGGTCCCAATTGTTTTTCGTCAATCTGTGGGATGGGAGGTCTCCTTTCAGGTTTGTTACCTCAGGTGTCCCAACCAAAGAGGAATTCCAAAGCAGAGCCCTGGGGAAGAGTGAAGGGACAACCCAAACTATGGTTAAAATTTGGGGCCTAGTGGCATGGCAGGCCCCATATGCTGTCTCTTCATCCAGCCACTGAGAGGCCTTACTTGAGGACTGGGCTCAGGCTGAGGGTCACAATGTGTGTTTGTGACCAATGTGGCCCGCGAGCATGTGCGGGGCCTCATGGGCCACACTGGTTTCATCTACACAGAACTTTGGACAACATGCCAATCACAATGTCTTTTGCCATGGGGAAGGAGTTCTGATTTCTGCATCATTTTCAACCCTGGGCTGTGGTTGGATATAAGGTCTAGGTCTGATCCTCAAAACCACAGTTGGGAAGAGATGATGACCTAAGGCCATAGTGGTTCTGATGTGCTCATTCTGTGGTCATCTGCCTGGTTGTTGGTCCGGAGGTTCGGGCTCAGGTTGTGTCAGACAGTGCATTAGTGCCCAGGTTAGACTCTATAATTGGGTAGAGTCGAGTGCCGTGTAGGTTGATCCTCATTTAAGGTGCCTGGGCAGCTCATTAGGCAAGATATTTTTTCTAGAGGGCAGGCACAGTGCTGCATTGTGGGTCCGGAATTGCCAAACTTGAGGGCTTCTGGGCCAGTAGTGTGAGGACAGAAGTCTGAGAAACAAGCTAGACTTGGGCTTCAGGTCGAGGGCAAGGCAGGTACCCCCTGAGCATCTGAACCAATATCTCATGCATCTGAAGTCACGACGAGGATCAGACGTTGGCTCAGGTTGTAGTTTCCGTGCATGACTGCCCCTTCATGAACGGAGAGGAATCTCAAGGCCATGGAGGTTTTCCAACGTTGGGAGTTGTGGGATGCCCCCTTCAAGGATTCCTTCTGCGGGACAATTGAGACCTGTTGGGCAGCTCCAAAACATCCCATATGGAATGACTAGAGCACCGTTCGAGGATGGATGCCAGGAAAGACCGCCTCGCATTCCAATAGTCTCCTAGCTACAAGACAGTTGAGATGGATGGCTCTCGGGAGCAACCGCGGTGTGCTGAGTTGAAATGGACTTTCCTGAGTATGGGGCCTAATATGTGTCTGTCCATGAGGACCTTGAAATGGGGCGGTGGCACCGGGACTCTGAAGTATTCTCATAATATTTTGACATAGTTCCCATGCATAAGTTTCCTAGTGGAGACGAGATTTTTTCTGATGGGTGCCTCAGGAAACCCCCTATGCTGGTATTGGAATCCAGGATTTTGAGGAGACATGCCTGTAAACCAAAGCAATGGATCCAATTACGGTCTAGGGTCCTGTCTGGTTCCATCTCCTTCTCTGAGGACATCCATCCATGGTATGAGTGGAGGTAGATGATCAGCTGGTGTCAGACCGCCCTTGTTTGTCCACTGAGAACTACATATTGGGATGGCCTCGGGGACTTTGGAGGGTTCACCTAATTTGTACAATTTTGGACAATGGAATGGGCAGAATTCCCATGCATTGGGGAGGCATTGTCCTACTGTGTGGCTCCAGGGACCCAGCCTAGAGGGTGTGTGGCCCAGGACTTTGAGGACAGAAGTCTGATAACACAAACTCAGCTTAGGTTTGGGGACGCAGGTATGGCAGGCCCAATCTACAAACCATGAGAAGAACTCTTCAGGACATGAAGAAAGAGCGATTCTGAGGCGCTTGCTCAGGCTTTGGTCTCTGGATTTTGTGTCAACGATGGCCGTGGAATGTGGGGAGGCCTCATGGGCCATGGACGAATCTTGCTCTCTGTGGATTTGGCCCGGTCCCCATTGTTTTTCGTCAATCTGTGGGATGGGAGGTCTCCTTTCAGGTTTGTTACCTCAGGTGTCCCAACCAAAGAGGAATTCCAAAGCAGAGCCTTTGGGAATAGTGAAGTGACAACCCAAACTATGGTTAAAATTTGGGGCCTAGGGGCATGGCAGGCCCCATATGCTATCACTACATCCATCCACTGAGAGACCTTACTTGAAGACTGGGCTCAGGCTGAGTGTCACAATGTGTGTTTGTGACCAATGTGGATCGCGAGCATGGGCAGGGCCTCATGGGCCACATTGGTTTCAACTACACTGAACTTTGGACAACATGCCAAACACAAGGTTTCTTGCCATGGGGAAGGAGTTCTGATTTCTGCATCACCTTCAACCCTGGGCAGTGGTAGGAGATAAGGTCTAGGTTCGGAAGCCTGAAAACCGCAGTTTGGAAGAGATGATGACCTAAGGCCATGGTGGGTCTGATGTGCTCAGTGTGCGGTCAGCTGCCTGGTTGTTGGTCGGGAGGTTCGGGCTCAGGTTTTGTTAGACAGTGCTAGTGCCCAGGTTAGACTCTATAATTTGGGTACAGTCGAGTGCCGTGTAGGTTGATCCTCATTTGAGGTGCCTGCGCAGGTCATTAGGCATGATATTTTTTCTAGAGGGCAGGCACAGTGCTGCATTGTGGGTCCGGAATTGCCAAACTTGAGGGCTTCTGGGCCAGTAGTGTGAGGACAGAAGTCTGAGAACACAAGCTAGACTTGGGCTTCAGGCCGAAGGCAAGGCAGGTACCCCCTGCACATCTGAACCAATATCTCATGCATCTGAAGTCACAGCGAGGATCAGGCGTTGGCTCAGGTTGTAGTTTCTGTGCATGACTGCCCCTTCATGAACGGAGAGGTATCTCAAGGCCATGGAGGTTTTCCCACGTTGGGAGTTGTGGGATGCCCCCTTCAAGGATACCTTCTGCGGGACATGAGACCTGTTGGGCAGCTCCAACACATCCCATATGGAATTACTCCAGAGCACCGATCGAGGATGGATGCCAAGGAAGCCCGCCTCGCATTCCAATTGTCTCCTAGCAACAAGACAGTTGAGATCGGATGGCTATTGGGAGCAACCGGGGTGGCTGAGTTGAAATGGACCTTCCTGAGCATGGGGCCTAATGTGTGTTTGTGTCCATGTGACCTTGGAATGGGGCGGTGACACCGGGACTCTGAATTATTTTTTAAGATTTTGACATAGGTCCCATGCACAAGTTTCCTCGTGGAGACGAGACTTTTTCTGATGGGTGCCTCAGGAAACCCCCTATGCTGGTATTGGAATCCAGGATTTTGAGGAGACATGCCTGTAAACCAAAGCAATGGATCGGATTATGGCCTCGGGTCCTGTCTGGTTCCATCTCATTCTCTGGGGACATCCATCTATGGTATGAGTGGAGGTAGATGCTCAGCTGGTGTCAGACCGCCCTTGTTTGTCCACAGAGACCTACATATTGCGATGGCCTCAGGGAATTTGGAGGGTTATCCTAATTTGTACAATTTTGGACAATGTAATGGGCAGAATTCCCATGTATGGGGTAGGCATAGTCCTAATGTGTGGCTCCAGGGGCCCCAGCCTGGAGGGTTTGACCCAGGACTTTGAGGACAGAAGTCTGAAAACACAAACTCAGCTTAGGTTTGGGGACGTAGGTATGGCAGGCCCAATCTACAAAACATGAGAAGAAGTCTTCAGGATTGAAGAAAGAGCGAGTCTGAGGCGCTTGCTCAGTCTTTGGTCTCTGGATCTTTTGTCAACAATGGCCGTGGAATGAGGGGAGGACTAATGGGACATGGACGAATCTTCATCTCTTGGCATTTGGCCCGGCCCCAATTGTTTTTCGTCAATCTGTGGGATTGGAGGTCTCCTTTCATGTTTGTTACCTCAGGTGTCCCAACCAAAGAGGAATTCCAAAGCAGAGCCCTGGGAAAGAGTGAGGGGACAACCAAAACTATGGTTAAAATTTGGGGCCTAGGGGCATGACAGGCCCCATATGCTGTCTCTTCATCCAGCCCCTGAGAGGCCTTACTTGAGGACAGGGCTCAGGCTGAGGGTCACAATGTGTGTTTGTGACCAATGTGGCCCGCGAGCATGGGCGGGGCCTCATGGGCCACACTGGTTTAAACTACACTGAACTTAGGACAACATGCCAATCACAAGGTCTCTTGCCATGGTGAAGGAGTTCTGATTTCTGCATCATTTTCAACCCTGGGCAGGGGTTGGAGATAAGGTTTAGGTTCGGAAACCTGAAAGCCGCATTTAGGAAGAGATGATGACCTAAGGCCATGGTGGGTCTGATGTGCTCAGTGTGCGGTCAGCTGCCTGGTTGTTGGTCAGGAGGTTCGGGCTCAGGTTGTGTCAGACAGTGCATTAGTGCCCAGGTTAGATTATGTAATTTGGGTACAGTCGAGTGCCTTGTATTTTGATCCTCATTTGAGGTGCCTGGGCAGCTCATTAGGCAAGATATTTTTTCTCGAGGGCAGGCAGAGTGCTGCATTGTGGGTCCGGAATTGCCAAACTTGAGGGCTTCTGGGCCAGTACTGTGAGGACAGAAGTCTGAGACCACAAGCTAGACTTGGGCTTCAGGCCGAGGGCAAGGCAGGTACCCCCTGCACATCTGACCAATATCTCATGCATCTGAAGTCACGGCGAGGATCAGACGTTGGCTCAGGTTGTAGTTTCTGTGCATGACTGCCCCTTCATGAACGGAGAGGAATCTCAAGGCCATGGAGGTTTTTCCACGTTGGGAGTTCTGGGATGCCCCCTTCAAGGATTCCTTCTGCGGGACAATTGAGACCTGTTGGGCAGCTCCAACACATCCCATATGGAATGACTCCAGAGCAACGTTCGAGGATGTATGCCAGGGAAGCCCGCCTCGCATTCCAAATGTCTCCTAGCAACAAGACACTTGAGATCGGATGGCTCAGCGGGAGCAACTGGGATGGCTGAGTTGAAATGGACTTTCCTGAGCTTGGGGCCTAATGTGTGTTTGTGTCCATGAGGACCTCGGTATGGAGCGGTGGCACCGGGACTCTGAATTATTCTCCTAAGATTTTGACATAGGTCCCAAGCACAAGTTAACTTGTGGAGAGGAGATTTTTTCTGATGGGTGCCTCAGGAAACCCCCTCTGCTGGTATAGGAATCCATGCTTTTGAGGAGACATGCCTGTAAACCAAAGCCATGGATCCGATTATGGCCTAGGTTCCTGTCTGGTACCATCTCCTTCTCTGGGGACATCCATGTATGTTATGAGTGGAGGTAGATGCTCAGCTGGTGTCAGACCGTCCTTGTTTGTCCAAAGAGACCTACATATTGGGATGGCCTCGGGGACTTTGGAGGGTTCTCCTAATTTGTACAATTTTGGACAATGGAATGGGCAGAATTACCATGCATGGGGTAGGAACAGTCCTTATGTGTGGCTCCAGGGGCCCCAGCCTGTAGGGTGTGTGGCCCAGGACTTTGAGGACAGAAGTCTGAAAACACAAACTCAGCTTAAGTTTGGGGACGTAGGTGTGGCAGTCCCAATCTACAAACCATGAGAAGAACTCTTCAATATACGAAGAAAGAGCGAGTCTGAGGCGCTTGCTCAGGCTTTGGTCTCTGGATTTTGTGTCAACGATGGCCGTGGAATGTGGTGAATCTCATGGGCTATGGACGAACCTTCCTCTCTGTGGATTTTGCCCGGTCTCAGTTGTTTTTCGTCAATCTGTGGGATGGGAGGTCTCCTTTCAGGTTTGTTACCTCAGGTGTCCCAACCAAAGAGGAATTCCAAAGGAGAGCCCTGGGGAAGAGTGAAGGGACAACCCAAACTATGGTTAAAATTTGGGGCCTAGGGGCATGGCAGGCCCCATATGCTGTCTCTTCATCCAGCCACTGAGAGGTCTTACTTGAGGACTGGGCTCAGGCTGAGGGTCACAATGTGTGTTTGTGACCAATGTGGCCCGCGAGCTTGTGCGGGGCCTCATGGGCCACACTGGTTTCATCTACACAGAAATTTGGACAACATGCCAATCACAAGGTCTCTTGCCATGGGGAAGGAGTTCTGATTTCTGCATCATTTTCAACCCTGGGCTGTGGTTGGATATAAGGTCTAGGATCTGAATCCTGAAAACCACAGTTGGGAAGAGATGATGACCTAAGGCCATGGTGGTTCTGATGTGCTCAGTGTGCGGTCAGCTGCCTGGTTGTTGGTCAGGAGGTTCAGGCTCAGGTTGTGTCAGACAGTGCATTAGTGCCCAGGTTAGACTATATAATTTGGGTACATTCGAGTGCCGTTAGGTTGATCCTTATTTGAGGTGCCCAAGCAGTTCATTAGGCAAGATATTTTTTCTAGAGGGCAGGCAGAGTGCTGCATTGTGGGTCCGGAATTGCCAAACGTGAGGGCATCTGGGCCAGTAGTGTGAGGACAAAAGTCTGAGAACAAAAGCTAGACTTGGGCTTCAGGCCGAGGGCAAGGCATGTACGCCCTGCACATATGAACCAATATCTCATGCATCTGAAGTCACGACGAGGATCAGACGTTGGCTCAGGTTGTAGTTTCTGTGCATGACTGCCCCTTCATGAACGAAGAGGAATCTCAAGGCCATGGAGGTTTTACCACGTTGGGAGTTGTGGGATGCCCCCTTCAAGGATACCTTCTGCGGGAGAATTGAGACCTGTTGGGCAGCTCTATCACATCCCATATGGAATGACTCCAGAGCAACGTTCGAGGATGGATGCCAGGAAAGCCCGCCTCGCATTCCAATTGTTTCCTAGCAACAAGACAGTTGAGATCGGATGGCTATTGGGAGCAACCAGGGTGGCTGAGTTGAAATGGACTTTCCTTAGCATGGGGCCTAATGTGTGTTTGTGTCCATGAGGACCTTGGAATGGGGCGGTGGCACCGGGACTCTGAAGTATTCTCCTAAGATTTTGACATAGGTCCCATGCACAATTTTTCGTGGAGACGAGATTTTTTCTGATGGATGCCTCAGGAAACCTGCTATGCTGGTATTGGAATCCAGGATTTTGAGGAGACATGCCTGTAAACCAAAGCAATGGGTCCGATTATGGCCGAGGGTCCGGTCTGGTTCCATCTCCTTCTCTTGGTACATCCATCTATGGTATGAGTGGAGGTAGATGCTCAGCTGGTGTCAGTCCGCCTTTGTTTGTCCACAGAGACCTACATATTGGGATGGCCTCGGGGACTTTGGAGGGTTCTCCTAATTTGTACAATTTTGGACAATGGAATGGGCAGAATTCCCATGCATGGGTTAGGCACAGTCCTAATGTGTAGCTCCAGGGGGCCCAGCATGGAGGGTGTGTGGCCCAGGTCTTTGAGGACAGAAGTCTGAAAACACAAACTCAGCTTAGGTTTGGGGACGTAGGTATGGCAGGCCCAATCTACAAACCATGAGCAGAACTCTTCAGGATGTGAAGAAAGAGCGAGTCTGAGGCGCTTGCTCAGGCTTTGGTCTCTGGATTTTGTGTCAACGATGGCCGTGGAATGTGGGGAGTCCTCATGGGCCATAGACGAATATTCCTCTCTGTGGATTTGGCCCGGTCCCAATTGTTTTTCGTCAATCTGTTGGATGGGAGGTCTCCTTTCAGTTTTGTTACCTCAGGTGTCCCAACCAAAGAGGAATTCCAAAGCAGAGACCTGGGGAAGAGTGAAGGGACAACCCAAACTATGGTTAAAATTTGGGGCCTAGTGGCATGGCAAGCCCCATATGCTGTCTCTTCATCCAGCCACTGAGAGGCCTTACTTGAAAACTGGGCTCAGGCTGAGGTTCACAATGTGTGTTTGTGGCCAATGTGGCTTGCGAGCATGGGCGGGGACTCATGGGCCACACTGGTTTCAACTAAACTGAACTTTGGAGAAGATGCCAATCACAAGGTCTCTTGCCATGGGGAAGGAGTTCTGATTTCTGCATCATTTTCAACCCTGGGCAGTGTTTGGAGATAAGGCCTAGGTTCGGAAGCCTGAAAACTGCTGTTGGGAAGAGATGATGACCTAAGGCCATGGTGGGTCTGATGTGCTCAGTGTGCGGTCAGCTGCCTGGTTGTTGGTCAGGAGGTTCGGGCTCAGGTTGTGTCAAACAGTGCATTGGTGCCCAGGTTAGACTCTATAATTTGGGTACAGTCGAGTGCCGTGTAGGTTGATCCTCATTTAAGGTGACTGGGCAGCTCATTAGGCAAGATATTTTTTCTAGAGGGCAGGCACAGTGCTGCATTGTGGGTCCGGAATTGCCAAACTTGAGGGCTTCTGGGCCAGTAGTGTGAGGACAGAAGTCTGAGAACACAAGCTAGACTTGGGCTTCAGGCCGAGGGCAAGGCAGGTACCCCCTGCACATCTGAACCAATATCTCATGCATCTGAAGTCACGGAGAGGATCAGACGTTGGCTCAGGTTGTAGTTTCTGTGCATGACTGCCCCTTCATGAACGGAGAGGAATCTCAAGGCCATGGAGGTTTTCCCACGTTGGGAGTTGTGGGATGCCCCCTTCAAGGATTCCTTCTGCGGGACAATTGAGACCTGTTGGGCAGCTCCAAAACATCCCATATGGAATGACTCCAGAGCACCGTTCGAGAAAGCATGCCAGGAAAGATCGCCTCGCATTCCAATAGTCTCCTAGCAACAAGACAGTTGAGATCGGATGGCTCTGCGGGAGCAACCGCAGTGGCTGAGTTGAAATGGACTTTCCTGAGTATGGGGCCTAATATGTGTGTGTCCATGAGGACCTTGAAATGGGGCGGTGGCACCGGGACTCTGAAGTATTCTCATAATATTTTGACATAGTTCCCATGCATAAGTTTCCTAGTGGAGACGAGATTTTTTCTGATGGGTGCCTCAGGAAACCCCCTATGCTGGTATTGGAATCCAGGATTTTGAGGAGACATGCCTGTAAACCAAAGCAATGGATCCGATTACGGCCTAGGGTCCTGTCTGGTTCCATCTCCTTCTCTGAGGACATCCATCTATGGTATGAGTGGAGGTAGATGCTCAGCTGGTGTCAGACCGCCCTTGTTTGTCCACTGAGAACTACATATTGGGATGGCCTCGGGGACTTTGGAGGTTTTACCTAATTTGTACAATTTTGGACAATGGAATGTGCAGAATTCCCATGCATTGGGGAGGCATTGTCCTAATGTGTGGCTCCAGGGACCCCAGCCTAGAGGGTGTGTGGCCCAGGACTTTGAGGACAGAAGTCTGAAAACACAAACTCAGCTTAGGTTTGGGGACGCAGGTATGGCAGGCACAATCTACAAACCATGAGAAGAACTCTTCAGGACATGAAGAAAGAGCGAGTCTGAGACACTTGCTCAGACTTTGGTCTCTGGATTTTGTGTCAACGATGGCCGTGGAATGTGGGGAGGCCTCATGGGCCATGGACGAATCTTGCTCTCTGTGGATTTGGCCCGGTCCCCATTGTTTTTCGTCAATCTGTGGGATGGGAGGTCTCCTTTCAGGTTTGTTACCTCAGGTGTCCCAACCAAAGAGGAATTCCAAAGCAGAGCCTTGGGGAATAGTGAAGTGACAACCCAAACTATGGTAAAATTTGGGGCCTAGGGGCATGGCAGGCCCCATATGCTGTCTCTTCATCCAACCACTGAGAGGCCTTACTTGAGGACTGGGCTCAGGCTGAGTGTCACAATGTGTGTTTGTGACCAATGTGGATCGCGAGCATGGGCGGGGCCTCATGGGCCACATTGGTTTCAACTACACTGAACTTTGGACAACATGCCAACCACAAGGTTTCTTGCCATGGGGAAGGAGTTCTGATTTCTGAATCACCTTCAACCCTGGGCAGTGGTAGGAGATAAGGTCTAGGTTCGGAAGCCTGAAAACCGCAGTTTGGAAGAGATGATGACCTAAGGCCATGGTGGGTCTGATGTGCTCAGTGTGCGGTCAGCTGCCTGGTTGTTGGTCGGGAGGTTCGGGCTCAGGTTTTGTTAGACAGTGCTAGTGCCCAGGTTAGACTCTATAATTTGTGTACAGTCGAGTGCCGTGTAGGTTGATCCTCATTTGAGGTGCCTGCGCAGCTCATTAGGCATGATATTTTTTCTAGAGGGCAGGCACAGTGCTGCATTGTGGGTCCGGAATTGCCAAACGTGAGGGCATCTGGGCCAGTAGTGTGAGGACAGAAGTCTGAGAACACAAGCTAGACTTGGGCTTCAGGCCGAGGGCAAGGCAGGTACCCCCTGCACATCTGAACCAATATCTCATGCATCTGAAGTAACGGCGAGGATCAGGCGTTGGCTCAGGTTGTAGTTTCTGTGCATGACTGCCCCTTCATGAATGGAGAGGTATCTCAAGGCCATGGAGGTTTTACCACGTTGGGAGTTGTGGGATGCCCCCTTCAAGGATACCTTCTGCGGGACAATTGAGACCTGTTGGGCAGCTCCAACACATCCCATATGGAATTACTCCAGAGCACCGATCGAGGATGGATGCCAAGGAAGCCCGCCTCGCATGCCAATTGTCTCCTAGCAACAAGACAGTTGAGATCGGACGGCTATTGGGAGCAACCGGGGTGGCTGAGTTGAAATGGACTTTCCTGAGCATGGGGCCTAATGTGTGTTTGTGTCCATGAGGACCTTGGAATGGGGCGGTGACACCGGGACTCTGAATTATTTTTCTAAGATTTTGACATAGGTCCCATGCACAAGTTTCCTCGTGGAGACGAGACTTTTTCTGATGGGTGCCTCAGGAAACCCCCTATGCTGGTATTGGAATCCAGGATTTTGAGGAGACATGCCTGTAAACCAAAGCAATGGATCGGATTATGGCCTCGGGTCCTGTCTGGTTCCATCTCATTCATTGGGGACATCCATCTATGGTATGAGTGGAGGTAGATGCTCAGCTGGGTGTCAGACCGCCCTTGTTTGTCCACAGAGACCTACATATTGTGATGGCCTCGGGGAATTTGGAGGGTTATCCTAATTTGTACAATTTTGGACAATGTAATGGGCAGAATTCCCATGTATGGGGTAGGCATAGTCCTAATGTGTGGCTCCAGGGGCCCCAGCCTGGAGGGTGTGTCCCAGGACATTGAGGACACAAGTCTGAAAACACAAACTCAGCTTAGGTTGGGGGACGTAGGTATGGCAGGCCCAATCTACAAACCATGAGAAGAAGTCTTCGGGATATGAAGAAAGAGCGAGTCTGAGGCGCTTGCTCAGGCTTTGGTTTCTGGATTTTTTGTCAACAATGGCTGTGGAATGAGGGGAGGACTAATGGGACATGGACGAATCTTCATCTCTTGGCATTTGGCCCGGTCCCAATTGTTTTTCGTCAATCTGTGGGATTGGAGGTCTCCTTTCAGGTTTGTTCCCTCAGGTGTCCCAACCAAAGAGGAATTCCAAAGCAGAGCCCTGGGGAAGAGTGAGGGGACAACCAAAACTATGGTTAAAATTTGGGGCCTAGGGGCATGGCAGGCCCCATATGCTGTCTCTTCATCCAGCCCCTGAGAGGCCTTACTTGAGGACAGGGCTCAGGCTGAGGGTCACAATGTGTGTTTGTGACCAATGTGGCCCGCGAGCATGGGCGGGGCCTCATGGGCCACACTGGTTTAAACTACACTGAACTTAGGACAACATGCCAATCACAAGGTCTCTTGCCATGGGGAAGGAGTTCTGATTTCTGCATCATTTTCAACCCTGGGCAGGGGTTGGAGATAAGGTTTAGGTTCGGAAGCCTGAAAGCCGCAGTTGGGAAGAGATGATGACCTAAGGCCATGGTGGGTCTGATGTGCTCAGTGTGCGGTCAGCTGCCTGGTTGTTGGTCAGGAGGTTCGGGCTCAGGTTGTGTCAGACAGTGCATTAGTGACCAGGTTAGACTATGTAATTTGGGTACGGTCGAGTGCCGTGTAGGTTGATCCTCATTTGAGGTTCCTGGGCAGGTCGTTAGGCAAGATATTTTTTCTCGAGGGCAGGCAGAGAGCTGCATTGTGGGTCCGGAATTGACAAACTTGAGGGCTTCTGGGCCAGTAGTGTGAGGACAGAAGTCTGAGACCACAAGCTAGATTTGGGCTTCAGGCCGAGGGCAAGGCAGGTACCCCCTGCACATCTGACCAATATCTCATGCATCTGAAGTCACGGCGAGGATCAGACGTTGGCTCAGTTTGTAGTTTCTGTGCATGACTGCCCCTTCATGAACGGAGAGGAATCTCAAGGCCATGGAGGTTTTCCCACGTTGGGAGTTCTGGGATGCCCCCTTCAAGGATTCCTTCTGCGGGACAATTGAGACCTGTTGGGCAACTCCAACACATCCCATATGGAATGACTCCAGAGCAACGTTCGAGGATATATGCCAGGGAAGCACGCCTCGCATTCCAAATGTCTCCTAGCAATAAGACAGTTGAGATCGGATGGCTCTGCGGGAGCAACCGGGATGGCTGAGTTGAAATGGACTTTCCTGAGCATGGGGCCTAATGTGTGTTTGTGTCCATGAGGACCTTGGTATGGAGCGGTGGCACCGGGACTCTGAATTATTCTCCTAAGATTTTGACATAGTTCCCATGCACAAGTTTCCTCGTGGAGACGAGATGTTTTCTGATGGGTGCCTCAGGAAACCCCCTCTGCTGGTATTGGAATCCATGCTTTTGAGGAGACATGCCTGTAAACCAAAGCCATGGATCCGATTATGGCCTAGGTTCCTGTCTGGTACCATCTCCTTCTCTGGGGACATCCATGTATGGTATGAGCGGAGGTAGATGCTCAGCTGGTGTCAGACCGCCCTTGTTTGTCCACAGAGACCTACATATTGGGATGGCCTCGGGGACTTTAGAGGGTTCTCCTAATTTGTACAATTTCGGACAATGGAATGGGCAGAATTCCCATGCATGGGGTAGGCACAGTCCTAATGTGTGGCTCCAGGGGTGCCAGCCTGGAGTGTGAGTTGCCCAGGAATTTGAGGACAGAAATCTGAAAAAACAAACTCAGCTTAGGTTTGGGGACGTAGGTATGGCAGGCCCAATCTACAACCATGAGAAGAACTCTTCAGGATATTTAGAAAGAGCGAGTCTGAGGCTCATGCTCAGGCTTTGGTCTCTGGATTTTGTGTCAACGATGGTCGTGGAATGTGGGGAGGCCTCATGGGCCATGGACGAATCTTCCTCTCTGTGGATTTGGCCCGGTCCCCATTGTTTTTCCTCAATCTGTGGGATGGGAGGTCTCCTTTCAGGTTTGTTACCTCAGGTGTCCCAACCAAAGAGGAATTCCAAAGCAGAGACTTGGGGAATAGTGAAGTGACAACCCAAACTATGGTTAAAATTTGTGGCCTAGGGGCATGGCAGGCCCCATATGCTGTCTCTTCATCCAACCACTAAGAGGCCTTACTTGAGAACTGGGCTCAGGCTGAGTGTCACAATGTGTGTTTGTGACCAATGTGGCTCGCGAGCATGGGCGGGGCCTCATGGGCCACATTGGTTTCAACTACACTGAACTTTGGACAACATGCCAATCACATGCCATGGGGAAGGAGTTCTGATTTCTGCATCATTTTCAACCCTGGGCAGTGGTTGGAGATAAGGTCTAGGTTCGGAAGCCTGAAAACCGCAGTTTGGAAGAGATGATGACCTAAGGCCATGGTGGGTCTGATGTGCTCAGTGTGCGGTCAGCTGCCTGGTTGTTGGTCAGGAGGTTCGGGCTCAGGTTTTGTTAGACAGTGCTAGTGCCCAGGTTAGACTCTATAATTTGGGTACAGTCGAGTACCGTGTAGGTTGATCCTCATTTGAGGTGCCTGCGCAGCTCATTAGGCATGTTATTTTTTCTAGAGGGCAGGCACAGTGCTGCATTGTGGGTCCGGAATTGCCAAACTTGAGGGCTTCTGGGCCAGTAGTGTGAGGACAGAAGTCTGAGAACACAAGCTAGACTTGGGCTTCAGGCCGAGGGCAAGGCAGGTACCCCCTGCACATCTGAACCAATATCTCATGCATCTGAAGTCACGGCGAGGATCAGGCGTTGGCTCAGGTTGTAGTTTCTGTGCATGACTGCCCCTTCATGAACGGAGAGGTATCTCAAGGCCATGGAGGTTTTCCCACGTTGGGAGTTGTGGGATGCCCCCTTCAAGGATACCTTCTGCGGGACAATTGAGACCTGTTGGGCAGCTCCAACACATCCCATATGGAATTACTCCAGAGCACCGATCGAGGATGGATGCCAAGGAAGCCCGCCTCACATGCCAATTGTCTCCTAGCAACAAGACAGTTGAGATCGGATGGCTATTGGGAGCAACCGGGGTGGCTGAGTTGAAATGGACTTTTATGAGCATGGGGCCTAATGTGTGTTTGTGTCCATGAGGACCTTGGAATGGGGCGGTGACACCGGGACTCTGAATTATTTTTCTAAGATTTTGACATAGGTCCCATGCACAAGTTTCCTCGTGGAGACGAGACTTTTTCTGATGGGTGCCTCAGGAAACCCCCTATGCTGGTATTGGAATCCAGGATTTTGAGGAGACATGCCTGTAAACCAAAGCAATGGATCGGATTATGGCCTCGGGTCCTGTCTGGTTCCATCTCATTCTCTGGGGACATCCATCTATGGTATGAGTGGAGGTAGATGCTCAGCTGGTGTCAGACCGCCCTTGTTTGTCCACAGAGACCTACATATTGCGATGGCCTCGGGGAATTTGGAGGGTTATCCTAATTTGTACAATTTTGGACAATGTAATGGGCAGAATTCCCATGTATGGGGTAGGCATAGTCCTAATGTGTGGCTCCAGGGGCCCCAGCCTGGAGGGTGTGTCCCAGGACTTTGAGGACAGAAGTCTGAAAACACAAACTCAGCTTAGGTTTGGGGACGTAGGTATGGCAGGCCCAATCTACAAACCATGAGAAGAAGTCTTCGGGATATGAAGAAAGAGCGAGTCTGAGGCGCTTGCTCAGGCTTTGGTCTCTGGATCTTTTGTCAACGATGGCCGTGGAATGAGGGGAGGACTAATGGGACATGGACGAATCTTCATCTCTTGGCATTTGGCCCGGTCCCAATTGTTTTTCGTCAATCTGTGGGATGGGAGGTCTCCTTTTAGGTTTGTTACCTCAGGTGTCCCAACCAAAGAGGAATTCCAAAGCAGCGCCCTGGGGAAGAGTGAGGGGACAACCAAAACTATGGTTAAAATTTGGGGCCTAGGGGTATGGCAGGCCCCATATGCTGTCTCTTCATCCAGCCCCTGAGAGGCCTTACTTGAGGACAGGGCTCAGGCTGAGTGTCACAATGTGTGTTTGTGACCAATGTGGCTCGCGAGCATGGGCGGGGCCTCATGGGCCACATTGGTTTCAACTACACTGAACTTTGGACAACATGCCAATCACAAGGTCTCTTGCCATGGGGAAGGAGTTCTGATTTCTGCATCATTTCCAACCCTGGGCAGGGGTTGGAGATAAGGTTTAGGTTCGGAAGCCTGAAAGCCGCAGTTGGGAAGAGATGATGACCTAAGGCCATGGTGGGTCTGATGTGCTCAGTGTGCGGTCAGCTGCCTGGTTGTTGGTCAGGAGGTTCGGGCTCAGGTTGTGTCAGACAGTGCATTAGTGCCCAGGTTAGACTATGTAATTTGGGTACGGTCGAGTGCCGTGTAGGTTGATCCTCATTTGAGGTTCCTGGGCAGGTCGTTAGGCAAGATATTTTTTCTCGAGGGCAGGCAGAGAGCTGCATTGTGGGTCCGGAATTGACAAACTTGAGGGCTTCTGGGCCAGTAGTGTGAGGACAGAAATCTGAGACCACAAGCTAGATTTGGGCTTCAGGCCGAGGGCAAGGCAGGTACCCCCTGCACATCTGACCAATATCTCATGCATCTGAAGTCACGGCGAGGATCAGACGTTGGCTCAGTTTGTAGTTTCTGTGCATGACTGCCCCTTCATGAACGGAGAGGAATCTCAAGGCCATGGAGGTTTTCCCACGTTGGGAGTTCTGGGATGCCCCCTTCAAGGATTCCTTCTGCGGGACAATTGAGACCTGTTGGGCAGCTCCAACACATCCCATATGGAATGACTCCAGAGCAACGTTCGAGGATATATGCCAGGGAAGCACGCCTCGCATTCCAAATGTCTCCTAGCAACAAGACAGTTGAGATCGGATGTCTCTGCGGGAGCAACCGGGATGGCTGAGTTGAAATGGACTTTCCTGAGCATGGGGCCTAATGTGTGTTTGTGTCCATGAGGACCTTGGTATGGAGCGGTGGCACCGGGACTCTGAATTATTCTCCTAAGATTTTGACATAGGTCCCATGCACAAGTTTCCTCGTGGAGACGAGATGTTTTCTGATGGGTGCCTCAGGAAACCCCCTCTGCTGGTATTGGTATCCATGCTTTTGAGGAGACATGCCTGTAAACCAAAGCCATGGATCCGATTATGGCCTAGGTTCCTGTCTGGTACCATCTCCTTCTCTGGGGACATCCATGTATGGTATGAGCGGAGGTAGATGCTCAGCTGGTGTCAGACCGCCCTTGTTTGTCCACAGAGACCTACATATTGGGATGGCCTCGGGGACTTTAGAGGGTTCTCCTAATTTGTACAATTTCGGACAATGGAATGGGCAGAATTCCCATGCATGGGGTAGGCACAGTCCTAATGTGTGGCTCCAGGGGTGCCAGCCTGGAGTGTGAGTTGCCCAGGAATTTGAGGACAGAAATCTGAAAAAACAAACTCAGCTTAGGTTTGGGGACGTAGGTATGGCAGGCCCAATCTACAACCATGAGAAGAACTCTTCAGGATATTTAGAAAGAGCGAGTCTGAGGCTCATGCTCAGGCTTTGGTCTCTGGATTTTGTGTCAACGATGGTCGTGGAATGTGGGGAGGCCTCATGGGCCATGGACGAATCTTCCTCTCTGTGGATTTGGCCCGGTCCCCATTGTTTTTCCTCAATCTGTGGGATGGGAGGTCTCCTTTCAGGTTTGTTACCTCAGGTGTCCCAACCAAAGAGGAATTCCAAAGCAGAGACTTGGGGAATAGTGAAGTGACAACCCAAACTATGGTTAAAATTTGTGGCCTAGGGGCATGGCAGGCCCCATATGCTGTCTCTTCATCCAACCACTAAGAGGCCTTACTTGAGAACTGGGCTCAGGCTGAGTGTCACAATGTGTGTTTGTGACCAATGTGGCTCGCGAGCATGGGCGGGGCCTCATGGGCCACATTGGTTTCAACTACACTGAACTTTGGACAACATGCCAATCACAAGGTCTCTTGCCGTGGGGAAGGAGTTCTGATTTCTGCATCATTTTCAACCCTGGGCAGTGGTTGGAGATAAGGTCTAGGTTCGGAAGCCTGAAAACCGCAGTTTGGAAGAGATGATGACCTAAGGCCATGGTGGGTCTGATGTGCTCAGTGTGCGATCAGCTGCCTGGTTGTTGGTCAGGAGGTTCGGGCTCAGGTTTTGTTAGACAGTGCTAGTGCCCAGGTTAGACTCTATAATTTGGGTACAGTCGAGTACCGTGTAGGTTGATCCTCATTTGAGGTGCCTGCGCAGCTCATTAGGCATGTTATTTTTTCTAGAGGGCAGGCACAGTGCTGCATTGTGGGTCCGGAATTGCCAAACTTGAGGGCTTCTGGGCCAGTAGTGTGAGGACAGAAGTCTGAGAACACAAGCTAGACTTGGGCTTCAGGCCGAGGGCAAGGCAGGTACCCCCTGCACATCTGAACCAATATCTCATGCATCTGAAGTCACGGCGAGGATCAGGCGTTGGCTCAGGTTGTAGTTTCTGTGCATGACTGCCCCTTCATGAACGGAGAGGTATCTCAAGGCCATGGAGGTTTTCCCACGTTGGGAGTTGTGGGATGCCCCCTTCAAGGATACCTTCTGCGGGACAATTGAGACCTGTTGGGCAGCTCCAACACATCCCATATGGAATTACTCCAGAGCACCGATCGAGGATGGATGCCAAGGAAGCCCGCCTCACATGCCAATTGTCTCCTAGCAACAAGACAGTTGAGATCGGATGGCTATTGGGAGCAACCGGGGTGGCTGAGTTGAAATGGACTTTTATGAGCATGGGGCCTAATGTGTGTTTGTGTCCATGAGGACCTTGGAATGGGGCGGTGACACCGGGACTCTGAATTATTTTTCTAAGATTTTGACATAGGTCCCATGCACAAGTTTCCTCGTGGAGACGAGACTTTTTCTGATGGGTGCCTCAGGAAACCCCCTATGCTGGTATTGGAATCCAGGATTTTGAGGAGACATGCCTGTAAACCAAAGCAATGGATCGGATTATGGCCTCGGGTCCTGTCTGGTTCCATCTCATTCTCTGGGGACATCCATCTATGGTATGAGTGGAGGTAGATGCTCAGCTGGTGTCAGACCGCCCTTGTTTGTCCACAGAGACCTACATATTGCGATGGCCTCGGGGAATTTGGAGGGTTATCCTAATTTGTACAATTTTGGACAATGTAATGGGCAGAATTCCCATGTATGGGGTAGGCATAGTCCTAATGTGTGGCTCCAGGGGCCCCAGCCTGGAGGGTGTGTCCCAGGACTTTGAGGACAGAAGTCTGAAAACACAAACTCAGCTTAGGTTTGGGGACGTAGGTATGGCAGGCCCAATCTACAAACCATGAGAAGAAGTCTTCGGGATATGAAGAAAGAGCGAGTCTGAGGCGCTTGCTCAGGCTTTGGTCTCTGGATCTTTTGTCAACGATGGCCGTGGAATGAGGGGAGGACTAATGGGACATGGACGAATCTTCATCTCTTGGCATTTGGCCCGGTCCCAATTGTTTTTCGTCAATCTGTGGGATGGGAGGTCTCCTTTTAGGTTTGTTACCTCAGGTGTCCCAACCAAAGAGGAATTCCAAAGCAGCGCCCTGGGGAAGAGTGAGGGGACAACCAAAACTATGGTTAAAATTTGGGGCCTAGGGGTATGGCAGGCCCCATATGCTGTCTCTTCATCCAGCCCCTGAGAGGCCTTACTTGAGGACAGGGCTCAGGCTGAGTGTCACAATGTGTGTTTGTGACCAATGTGGCTCGCGAGCATGGGCGGGGCCTCATGGGCCACATTGGTTTCAACTACACTGAACTTTGGACAACATGCCAATCACAAGGTCTCTTGCCATGGGGAAGGAGTTCTGATTTCTGCATCATTTCCAACCCTGGGCAGGGGTTGGAGATAAGGTTTAGGTTCGGAAGCCTGAAAGCCGCAGTTGGGAAGAGATGATGACCTAAGGCCATGGTGGGTCTGATGTGCTCAGTGTGCGGTCAGCTGCCTGGTTGTTGGTTAGGAGGTTCGGGCTCAGGTTGTGTCAGACAGTGCATTAGTGCCCAGGTTAGACTATGTAATTTGGGTACGGTCGAGTGCCGTGTAGGTTGATCCTCATTTGAGGTTCCTGGGCAGGTCGTTAGGCAAGATATTTTTTCTCGAGGGCAGGCAGAGAGCTGCATTGTGGGTCCGGAATTGACAAACTTGAGGGCTTCTGGGCCAGTAGTGTGAGGACAGAAGTCTGAGACCACAAGCTAGATTTGGGCTTCAGGCCGAGGGCAAGGCAGGTACCCCCTGCACATCCGACCAATATCTCATGCATCTGAAGTCACGACGAGGATCAGACGTTGGCTCAGTTTGTAGTTTCTGTGCATGACTGCCCCTTCATGAACGGAGAGGAATCTCAAGGCCATGGAGGTTTTCCCACGTTGGGAGTTCTGGGATGCCCCCTTCAAGGATTCCTTCTGCGGGACAATTGAGACCTGTTGGGCAGCTCCAACACATCCCATATGGAATGACTCCAGAGCAACGTTCGAGGATATATGCCAGGGAAGCACGCCTCGCATTCCAAATGTCTCCTAGCAACAAGACAGTTGAGATCGGATGGCTCTGCGGGAGCAACCGGGATGGCTGAGTTGAAATGGACTTTCCTGAGCATGGGGCCTAATGTGTGTTTGTGTCCATGAGGACCTTGGTATGGAGCGGTGGCACCGGGACTCTGAATTATTCTCCTAAGATTTTGACATAGGTCCCATGCACAAGTTTCCTCGTGGAGACGAGATGTTTTCTGATGGGTGCCTCAGGAAACCCCCTCTGCTGGTATTGGAATCCATGCTTTTGAGGAGACATGCCTGTAAACCAAAGCCATGGATCCGATTATGGCCTAGGTTCCTGTCTGGTACCATCTCCTTCTCTGGGGACATCCATGTATGGTATGAGCGGAGGTAGATGCTCAGCTGGTGTCAGACCGCCCTTGTTTGTCCACAGAGACCTACATATTGGGATGGCCTCGGGGACTTTAGAGGGTTCTCCTAATTTGTACAATTTCGGACAATGGAATGGGCAGAATTCCCATGCATGGGGTAGGCACAGTCCTAATGTGTGGCTCCAGGGGTGCCAGCCTGGAGTGTGAGTTGCCCAGGAATTTGAGGACAGAAATCTGAAAAAACAAACTCAGCTTAGGTTTGGGGACGTAGGTATGGCAGGCCCAATCTACAAACCATGAGAAGAACTCTTCAGGATATTTAGAAAGAGCGAGTCTGAGGCTCTTGCTCAGGCTTTGGTCTTTGGATTTTGTGTCAACGATGGTCGTGGAATGTGGGGAGGCCTCATGGGCCATGGACGAATCTTCCTCTCTGTGGATTTGGCCCGGTCCCCATTGTTTTTCCTCAATCTGTGGGATGGGAGGTCTCCTTTCAGGTTTGTTACCTCAGGTGTCCCAACCAAAGAGGAATTCCAAAGCAGAGCCTTGGGGAATAGTGAAGTGACAACCCAAACTATGGTTAAAATTTGTGGCCTAGGGGCATGGCAGGCCCCATATGCTGTCTCTTCATCCAACCACTGAGAGGCCTTACTTGAGAACTGGGCTCAGGCTGAGTGTCACAATGTGTGTTTGTGACCAATGTGGCTCGCGAGCATGGGCGGGGCCTCATGGGCCACATTGGTTTCAACTACACTGAACTTTGGACAACATGCCAATCACAAGGTCTCTTGCCATGGGGAAGGAGTTCTGATTTCTGCATCATTTTCAACCCTGGGCAGTGGTTGGAGATAAGGTCTAGGTTCGGAAGCCTGAAAACCGCAGTTTGGAAGAGATGATGACCTAAGGCCATGGTGGGTCTGATGTGCTCAGTGTGTGGTCAGCTGCCTGGTTGTTGGTCAGGAGGTTCGGGCTCAGGTTCTGTTAGACAGTGCTAGTGCCCAGGTTAGACTCTATAATTTGGGTACAGTCGAGTACCGTGTAGGTTGATCCTCATTTGAGGTGCCTGCGCAGCTCATTAGGCATGATATTTTTTCCAGAGGGCAGGCACAGTGCTGCATTGTGGGTCCGGAATTGCCAAACTTGAGGGCTTCTGGGCCAGTAGTGTGAGGACAGAAATCTGAGAACACAAGCTAGACTTGGGCTTCAGGCCGAGGGCAAGGCAGGTACCCCCTGCACATCTGAACCAATATCTCATGCATCTGAAGTCACGGCGAGGATCAGGCGTTGGCTCAGGTTGTAGTTTCTGTGCATGACTGCCCCTTCATGAACGGAGAGGTATCTCAAGGCCATGGAGGTTTTCCCACGTTGGGAGTTGTGGGATGCCTCCTTCAAGGATACCTTCTGCGGGACAATTGAGACCTGTTGGGCAGCTCCAACACATCTCATATGGAATTACTCCAGAGCACCGATCGAGGATGGATGCCAAGGAAGCCCGCCTCGCATGCCAATTGTCTCCTAGCAACAAGACAGTTGAGATCGGATGTCTATTGGGAGCAACCGGGGTGGCTGAGTTGAAATGGACTTTTATGAGCATAGGGCCTAATGTGTGTTTGTGTCCATGAGGACCTTGGAATGGGGCGGTGACACCGGGACTCTGAATTATTTTTCTAAGATTTTGACATAGGTCCCATGCACAAGTTTCCTCGTGGAGACGAGCCTTTTTCTGATGGGTGCCTCAGGAAACCCCCTATGCTGGTATTGGAATCCAGGATTTTGAGGAGACATGCCTGTAAACCAAAGCAATGGATCGGATTATGGCCTCGGGTCCTGTCTGGTTCCATCTCATTCTCTGGGGACATCCATGTATGGTATGAGTGGAGGTAGATGCTCAGCTGGTGTCAGACCGCCCTTGTTTGTCCACAGAGACCTACATATTGCGATGGCCTCGGGGAATTTAGAGGGTTATCCTAATTTGTACAATTTTGGACAATGTAATGGGCAGAATTCCCATGTATGGTGTAGGCATAGTCCTAATGTGTGGCTCCAGGGGCCCCAGCCTGGAGGGTGTGTCCCAGGACTTTGAGGACATAAGTCTGAAAACACAAACTCAGCTTAGGTTTGGGGACGTAGGTATGGCAGGCCCAATCTACAAACCATGAGAAGAAGTCTTCGGGATATGAAGAAAGAGCGAGTCTGAGGCGCTTGCTCAGGCTTTGGTCTCTGGATCTTTTGTCAACGATGGCCGTGGAATGAGGGGAGGACTAATGGGACATGGACGAATCTTCATCTCTTGGCATTTGGCCCGGTCCCAATTGTTTTTCGTCAATCTGTGGGATGGGAGGTCTCCTTTCAGGTTTGTTACCTCAGGTGTCCCAACCAAAGAGGAATTCCAAAGCAGAGCCCTGGGGAAGAGTGAAGGGACAACCCAAACTATGGTTAAAATTTGGGGCCTAGGGGCATGGCAGGCTCATATGCTGTCTCGTCATCCAGCCACTGAGAGGCCTTACTTGAGGACTGGGCTCAGGCTGTGGGTCACAATGTGTGTTTGTGACCAATGTGGCCCGCGAGCATGTGCGAGGCCTCATGGGCCACACTGGTTTCATCTACACAGAACTTTGGACAACATGCCAGTCACAAGGTCCCTTGCCATGGGGAAGGAGTTCTGATTTCTGCATCATTTTTAACCCTGGGCTGTGGTTGGATATAAGGTCTAAGTTGTGAATCCTGAAAACCACAGTTGGAAAGAGATGATGACCTAAGGCCATGGTGGTTCTGATGTGCTCAGTGTGCGGTCAGCTGCCTGGTTGTTGGTCAGGAGATTCAGGCTCAGGTTGTGTCAGACAGTGCATTAGTGCCCAGGTTAGACTATATAATTTGGGTACAGTCGAGTGCCGTTAGGTTGATCCTTACTTGAGGTGCCCTAGCAGTTCATTAGGCAAGATATTTTTTCTAGAGGGCAGGCAGAGTGCTGCATTGTGGGTCCGGAATTGCCAAACGTGAGGGCATCTGGGCCAGTAGTGTGAGGACAAAAGTCTGAGAACAAAAGCTAGACATGGGCTTCCGGCCGAGGGCAAGGCAGGTACGCCCTGCACATTTGAACCAATATCTCATGCATCTGAATTCACGACGAGGATCAGACGTTGGCTCAGGTTGTAGTTTCTGTGCATGACTGCCCCTTCATGAACGGAGAGGAATCTCAAGGCCATGGAGGTTTTCCCACGTTGGGAGTTGTGGGATGCCCCTTTCAAGGATACCTTCTGCGGGAGAATTGAGACCTGTTGGGCAGCTCCAACACATCCCATATGGAATGACTCCAGAGCACCGTTCGAGGATTGATGCCAGGGAAGCCTGCCTCGCATTCCAATTGTCTCCTAGCAACAAGACAGTTGAGATCGGATGGCTATTGGGAGCAACCAGGGTGGCTGAGTTGAAATGGACTTTCCTGAGCATGGGGCCTAATGTGTGTTTGTGTCCATGAGAACCTTGGAATGGGGCGGTGGCACCGGGACTCTGAAGTATTCTCCTAAGATTTTGACATAGGTCCCATGCACAAGTTTTTCGTGGAGACGAGATTTTTTCTGATGGATACCTCAGGAACCCTGCTATGCTGGTATTGGAATCCAGGATTTTGAGGAGACATGCCTGTAAACCAAAGCAATGGGTCCGATTATGGCCGAGGGTCCGGTCTGGTTCCATCTCCTTCTCTTGGTACATCCATCTATGGTATGAGTGGAGGTAGATGCTCAGCTGGTGTCAGTCCGCCTTTGTTTGTCCACAGAGACCTACATATTGGGATGGCCTCGGGGACTTTGTAGGGTTCTCCTAATTTGTACAATTTTGGACAATGGAATGGGCAGAATTCCCATGCATGGGGTAGGCACAGTCCTAATGTGTATCTCCAGGGGCCCCAGCATGGAGGGTGTGTGGCCCAGGACTTTGAGGACAGAAGTCTGAAAACACAAACTCAGCTTAGGTTTGGGGACGTAGGTATGGCAGGCCCAATCTACAAACCATGAGCAGAACTCTTCAGGATGTGAAGAAAGAGCATGTCTGAGGCGCTTGCTCAGGCTTTGGTCTCTGGATTTTGTGTCAACGATGGCCGTGGAATGTGGGGAGGCCTCATGGGCCATAGACGAATATTCCTCTCTGTGGATTTGGCCCGGTCCCAATTGTTTTTCGTCAATCTGTTGAATGGGAGGTCTCCTTTCAGTTTTGTTACCTCAGGTGTTCCAACCAAAGAGGAATTCCAAAGCAGAGCCCTGGGGAAGAGTGAAGGGACAACACAAACTATGGTTAAAATTTGGGGCCTAGGGGCATGGCAGGCCCCATATGCTGTCTCTTCATCCAGCCACTGAGAGGCCTTACTTGAAGACTGGGCTCAGGCTGAGGTTCACAATGTGTGTTTGTGACCAATGTGGCTGGCGGGCATGGGCGGGGACTCATGGGCCACACTGGTTTCAACTAAACTGAACTTTGGAGAAGATGCCAATCACAAGGTCTCTTGCCATGGTGAAGGAGTTCTGATTTCTGCATCATTTTCAAACCTGGGCAGTGTTTGGAGATTAGGTCTAGGTTCGGAAGCCTGAAACCCGCAGTTGGGAAGAGATGATGACCTAAGGCCATGGTGGGTCTGATGTGCTCAGTGTGCGGTCAGCTGCCTGGTTGTTGGTCAGGAAGTTCGGGCTCAGGTTGTGTCAAACAGTGCATTGGTGCCCAGGTTAGACTCTATAATTTGGGTACAGTCGAGTCCCGTGTAGGTTGATCCTCATTTAAGGTGACTGGGCAGCTCATTAGGCAAGATATTTTTTCTAGAGGGCAGGCACAGTGCTGCATTGTGGGTCTGGGATTGCCAAACTTGAGGGCTTCTGGGCCAGTAGTGTGAGGACAGAAGTCTGAGACCACAAGCTAGACTTGGGCTTCAGGCCGAGGGCAAGGCAGGTACCCCCTGCACATCTGAACCAATATCTCATGCATCTGAAGTCACGGCGAGGATCAGACGTTGGCTCAGGTTGTAGTTTCTGTGCATGACTGCCCCTTCATGAACGGAGAGGAATCTCAAGGCCATGGAGGTTTTCCCACGTTGGGAGTTGTGGGATGCCCCCTTCAAGGATTCCTTCTGCGGGACAATTGAGACCTGTTGGGCAGCTCCAAAACATCCCATATGGAATGACTCCAGAGCACCGTTCGAGGATGGATGCCAGGAAAGATCGCCTCGCATTCCAATTGTCTCCTAGCTACAAGACAGTTGAGATCGGATGGCTCTGCGGGAGCAACCGTTGTGGCTGATTTGAAATGGACTTTCCTGAGTATGGGGCCTAATATGTGTGTGTCCATGAGGACCTTGAAATGGGGCGGTGGCACCGGGACTCTGAAGTATTCTCATAATATTTTGACATACTTCCCATGCATAAGTGTCCTAGTGGAGACGAGATTTTTTCTGATGGGTGCCTCAGGAAACCCCCTATGCTGGTATTGGAATTCAGGATTTTGAGGAGACATGCCTGTAAACCAAAGCAATGGATCCGATTACGGCCTAGGGTCCTGTCTGGTTCCATCTCCTTCTCTGAGGACATCCATCTATGGTATGAGTGGAGGTAGATGCTCAGCTGGTGTCAGACCGCCCTTGTTTGTCCACTGAGAACTACATATTGGACGGCCTCGGGGACTTTGGACAATGGAATGGGCAGAATTCCCATGCATTGGGGAGGCATTGTCCTAATGTGTGGCTCCAGGGACCCCAGATAGAGGGTGTGTGGCCCAGGACTTTGAGGACAGAAGTCTGAAAACACAAACTCAGCTTAGGTTTGGGGACGCAGGTATGGCAGGCCCAATCTACAAACCATGAGAAGAACTCTTCAAGACATGAAGAAAGAGCGAGTCTGAGGCACTTGCTCAGGCTTTGGTCTCTTTATTTTGTGTCAACGATGGCCGTGGAATGTGGGGAGGCCTCATGGGCCATGGACGAATCTTCCTCTCTGTGGATTTTGCCCGGTCCCCATTGTTTTTCGTCAATCTGTGGGATGGGAGGTCTCCTTTCAGGAATGTTACCTCAGGTGTCCCAACCAAAGAGGAATTCCAAAGCAGAGCCTTGGGGAATAGTGAAGTGACAACCCAAACTATGGTTAAAATTTGGGGCCTAGGGGCATGACAGGCCCCATATGCTGTCTCTTCATCCAACCACTGAGAGGCCTTACTTAAGGACTGGGTTAGGCTGAGTGTCACAATGTGTGTTTGTGACCAATGTGGCTCGCGAGCATGGGCGGGGCCTCATGGGCCACATTGGTTTCAACTACACTGAACTTTGGACAACATGCCAACCACAAGGTTTCTTGCCATGGTGAAGGAGTTCTGATTTCTGCATCACCTTCAACCCTGGGCAGTGGTAGGAGATAAGGTCTAGGTTCGGAAGCCTGAAAACCGCAGTTTGGAAGAGATGATGACCTAAGGCCATGGTGGGTCTGATGTGCTCAGTGTGCGGTCAGCTGCCTGGTTGTTGGTCGGGAGGTTCGGGCTCAGGTTTTGTTAGACAGTGCTAGTGCCCAGGTTAGACTCTATAATTTGGGTACAGTCGAGTACCGTGTAGGTTGATCCTCATTTGAGGTGCCTGCGCAGCTCATTAGGCATGATATTTTTTCTAGAGGGCAGGCACAGTGCTGCATTGTGGGTCCGGAATTGCCAAACTTGAGGGCTTCTGGGCCAGTAGTGTGAGGACAGAAGTCTGAGAACACAAGCTAGACTTGGGCTTCAGGCCGAGGGCAAGGCAGGTACCCCCTGCACATCTGAACCAATATCTCATGCATCTGAAGTCACGGCGAGGATCAGACGTTGGCTCAGGTTGTAGTTTCTGTGCATGACTGCCCCTTCATGAACGGAGAGGAATCTCAAGGCCATGGAGGTTTTCCCACGTTGGGAGTTGTGGGATGCCCCCTTCAAGGATTCCTTCTGCGGGACAATTGAGACCTGTTGGGCAGCTCCAAAACATCCCATATGGAATGACTCCAGAGCACCGTTCGAGGATGGATGCCAGGAAAGATCGCCTCGCATTCCAATTGTCTCCTAGCTACAAGACAGTTGAGATCGGATGGCTCTGCGGGAGCAACCGTTGTGGCTGATTTGAAATGGACTTTCCTGAGTATGGGGCCTAATATGTGTGTGTCCATGAGGACCTTGAAATGGGGCGGTGGCACCGGGACTCTGAAGTATTCTCATAATATTTTGACATACTTCCCATGCATAAGTGTCCTAGTGGAGACGAGATTTTTTCTGATGGGTGCCTCAGGAAACCCCCTATGCTGGTATTGGAATTCAGGATTTTGAGGAGACATGC
Organism: Mustela nivalis; assembly: GCF_964662115.1. NCBI lineage: Eukaryota > Metazoa > Chordata > Mammalia > Carnivora > Mustelidae > Mustela > Mustela nivalis. Next base: position 88,697 of record NW_028135030.1, read on the forward strand.
CTGTAAACCAAAGCAATGGATCCGATTACGGCCTAGGGTCCTGTCTGGTTCCATCTCCTTCTCTGAGGACATCCATCTATGGTATGAGTGGAGGTAGATGCTCAGCTGGTGTCAGACCGCCCTTGTTTGTCCACTGAGTACTACATATTGGACGGCCTCGGGGACTTTGGACAATGGAATGGGCAGAATTCCCATGCATTGGGGAGGCATTGTCCTAATGTGTGGCTCCAGGGACCCCAGATAGAGGGTGTGTGGCCCAGGACTTTGAGGACAGAAGTCTGAAAACACAAACTCAGCTTAGGTTTGGGGACGCAGGTATGGCAGGCCCAATCTACAAACCATGAGAACTCTTCAAGACATGAAGAAAGAGCGAGTCTGAGGCACTTGCTCAGGCTTTGGTCTCTTTATTTTGTGTCAACGATGGCCGTGGAATGTGGGGAGGCCTCATGGGCCATGGACGAATCTTCCTCTCTGTGGATTTTGCCCGGTCCCCATTGTTTTTCGTCAATCTGTGGGATGGGAGGTCTCCTTTCAGGAATGTTACCTCAGGTGTCCCAACCAAAGAGGAATTCCAAAGCAGAGCCTTGGGGAATAGTGAAGTGACAACCCAAACTATGGTTAAAATTTGGGGCCTAGGGGCATGACAGGCCCCATATGCTGTCTCTTCATCCAACCACTGAGAGGCCTTACTTAAGGACTGGGTTAGGCTGAGTGTCACAATGTGTGTTTGTGACCAATGTGGCTCGCGAGCATGGGCGGGGCCTCATGGGCCACATTGGTTTCAACTACACTGAACTTTGGACAACATGCCAACCACAAGGTTTCTTGCCATGGTGAAGGAGTTCTGATTTCTGCATCACCTTCAACCCTGGGCAGTGGTAGGAGATAAGGTCTAGGTTCGGAAGCCTGAAAACCGCAGTTTGGAAGAGATGATGACCTAAGGCCATGGTGGGTCTGATGTGCTCAGTGTGCGGTCAGCTGCCTGGTTGTTGGTCGGGAGGTTCGGGCTCAGGTTTTGTTAGACAGTGCTAGTGCCCAGGTTAGACTCTATAATTTGGGTACAGTCGAGTACCGTGTAGGTTGATCCTCATTTGAGGTGCCTGCGCAGCTCATTAGGCATGATATTTTTTCTAGAGGGCAGGCACAGTGCTGCATTGTGGGTCCGGAATTGCCAAACTTGAGGGCTTCTGGGCCAGTAGTGTGAGGACAGAAGTCTGAGAACACAAGCTAGACTTGGGCTTCAGGCCGAGGGCAAGGCAGGTACCCCCTGCACATCTGAACCAATATCTCATGCATCTGAAGTCACGGCGAGGATCAGACGTTGGCTCAGGTTGTAGTTTCTGTGCATGACTGCCCCTTCATGAACGGAGAGGAATCTCAAGGCCATGGAGGTTTTCCCACGTTGGGAGTTGTGGGATGCCCCCTTCAAGGATTCCTTCTGCGGGACAATTGAGACCTGTTGGGCAGCTCCAAAACATCCCATATGGAATGACTCCAGAGCACCGTTCGAGGATGGATGCCAGGAAAGATCGCCTCGCATTCCAATTGTCTCCTAGCTACAAGACAGTTGAGATCGGATGGCTCTGCGGGAGCAACCGGGGTGGCTGATTTGAAATGGACTTTCCTGAGTATGGGGCCTAATATGTGTGTGTCCATGAGGACCTTGAAATGGGGCGGTGGCACCGGGACTCTGAAGTATTCTCATAATATTTTGACATACTTCCCATGCATAAGTGTCCTAGTGGAGACGAGATTTTTTCTGATGGGTGCCTCAGGAAACCCCCTATGCTGGTATTGGAATTCAGGATTTTGAGGAGACATGCCTGTAAACCAAAGCAATGGATCCGATTACGGCCTAGGGTCCTGTCTGGTTCCATCTCCTTCTCTGAGGACATCCATCTATGGTATGAGTGGAGGTAGATGCTCAGCTGGTGTCAGACCGCCCTTGTTTGTCCACTGAGTACTACATATTGGACAGCCTCGGGGACTTTGGACAATGGAATGGGCAGAATTCCCATGCATTGGGGAGGCATTGTCCTAATGTGTGGCTCCAGGGACCCCAGATAGAGGGTGTGTGGCCCAGGACTTTGAGGACAGAAGTCTGAAAACACAAACTCAGCTTAGGTTTGGGGACGCAGGTATGGCAGGCCCAATCTACAAACCATCAGAAGAACTCTTCAAGACATGAAGAAAGAGCGAGTCTGAGGCACTTGCTCAGGCTTTGGTCTCTTTATTTTGTGTCAACGATGGCCGTGGAATGTGGGGAGGCCTCATGGGCCATGGACGAATCTTCCTCTCTGTGGATTTTGCCCGGTCCCCATTGTTTTTCGTCAATCTGTGGGATGGGAGGTCTCCTTTCAGGAATGTTACCTCAGGTGTCCCAACCAAAGAGGAATTCCAAAGCAGAGCCTTGGGGAATAGTGAAGTGACAACCCAAACTATGGTTAAAATTTGGGGCCTAGGGGCATGACAGGCCCCATATGCTGTCTCTTCATCCAACCACTGAGAGGCCTTACTTAAGGACTGGGTTAGGCTGAGTGTCACAATGTGTGTTTGTGACCAATGTGGCTCGCGAGCATGGGCGGGGCCTCATGGGCCACATTGGTTTCAACTACACTGAACTTTGGACAACATGCCAACCACAAGGTTTCTTGCCATGGGGAAGGAGTTCTGATTTCTGCATCACCTTCAACCCTGGGCAGTGGTAGGAGATAAGGTCTAGGTTCGGAAGCCTGAAAACCGCAGTTTGGAAGAGATGATGACCTAAGGCCATGGTGGGTCTGATGTGCTCAGTGTGCGGTCAGCTGCCTGGTTGTTGGTCGGGAGGTTCGGGCTCAGGTTTTGTTAGACAGTGCTAGTGCCCAGGTTAGACTCTATAATTTGGGTACAGTCGAGTACCGTGTAGGTTGATCCTCATTTGAGGTGCCTGCGCAGCTCATTAGGCATGATATTTTTTCTAGAGGGCAGGCACAGTGCTGCATTGTGGGTCCGGAATTGCCAAACTTTAGGGCTTCTGGGCCAGTAGTGTGAGGACAGAAGTCTGAGAACACAAGCTAGACTTGGGCTTCAGGCCGAGGGCAAGGCAGGTACCCCCTGCACATCTGAACCAATATCTCATGCATCTGAAGTCACGGCGAGGATCAGACGTTGGCTCAGGTTGTAGTTTTTGTGCATGACTGCCCCTTCATGAACGGAGAGGAATCTCAAGGCCATGGAGGTTTTCCCACGTTGGGAGTTGTGGGATGCCCCCTTCAAGGATACCTTCTGCGGGAGAATTGAGACCTGTTGGGCAGCTCCAACACATCCCATATGGAATGACTCCAGAGCACCAATCGAGGATGGATGCCAGGGAAGCCCGCCTCGCATTCCAATTGTCTCCTAGCAACAAGACAGTTGAGATCGGATGGCTATTGGGAGCAACCGGGGTGGCTGAGTTGAAATGGACTTTCCTTAGCATGGGGCCTAATGTGTTTTTGTGTCCATGACGACCTTGGAATGGGGCGGTGGCACCGGGACTCTGAAGTATTCTCCTAAGATTTTGACATAGGTCCCATGCACAAGATTTTCGTGGAGACGAGATTTTTTCTGATGGATGCCTCAGGAAACCTGCTATGCTGGTATTGGAATCCAGGATTTTGAGGAGACATGCCTGTAAACCAAAGCAATGGGTCCGATTATGGCCGAGGGTCCTGTCTGGTTCCATCTCCTTCTCTTGGTACATCCATTATGGTATGAGTGGAGGTAGATGCTCAGCAGGTGTCAGTCCGCCTTTGTTTGTCCATAGAGACCTACATATTGGGATGGCCTCAGGGACTAATGTGGCTCGGGAGCTTGGGCGGGGCCTAATGGGCCACACTGGTTTCAACTTCACTGAACTTTGGACAACATGCCAATCACAAGGTCTCTTGCCATGGGGAAGGAGTTCTGATTTCTGCATCATTTTCAACCCTGGGCAGTGGTTGGAGATAAGGTAGGTTCGGAAGCCTGAAAACCGCAGTTGGGAAGAGATGATGACCTAAGGCCATGGTGGGTCTGATGTGCTCAGTGTGCGGTCAGCTGCCTGGTTTTTGGTCGGGAGGTTCGGACTCAGGTTGTGTCAGACAGTGCATTAGTGCCCAGGTTAGACTATGTAATTTGGGTACAGTCGAGTGCCGTGTAGGTTGATCCTCATTTGAGGTGCCTGGGCAGCTCATAGGCAAGATATTTTTTCTCGAGGGCAGGCAGAGTGCTGCATTGTGGGTCCGGAATTGCCAAACTTGAGGGCTTCTGGGCCAGTAGTATGAGGACGGAAGTCTGAGACCACAAGCTAGACTTGGGATTCAGGCCGAGGGCAAGGCAGGTACCCCCTGCACATCTGAACCAATCTCATGCATCTGAAGTCACGGCGAGGATCAGACGTTGGCTCAGGTTGTAGTTTCTGTGCATGACTGCCCTTCATGAACGGAGTGGAATCTCAAGGCCATGGAGGTTTTCCCACTTTGGGAGTTGTGGGATAACCCCTTCAAGGATTCCTTCTGCGGGACAATTGAGACCTGTTGGACAGCTCCAACACATCCCATATGGAATGACTCCAGATCACCATTCGAGGATGGATGCCAGGTTAGCCCGCCTCGCATTCCAATTGTCTCCTAGCAACAAGACAGTTGAGATCGGAGGGCTCTACAGGAGCAACCGGGTTGGCTGAGTTGAAATGGACTTTCCTGAGCATGGGGCCTAATGTGTGTTTGTGTCCATGAGTACCTTGGAATGGGGCGGTGGCACCGGGACTCTGAAGTATGCTCCTAAGATTTTGACATAGGTCCCATGCACAAGTTTTTTCGTGGAGACGAGATTTTTTCTGATGAGTGCCTCAGGAAAGCCCCTATGCTGGTATTGGAATCCAGGATTTTGAGGAGACATGCCTGTAAACCAAAGCAATGGATCCGATTATGGCCTAGGGTCCTGTCTGGTACTATATCCTTCACTGGGGACATCCATCTATGGTATGAGTGGACGTAGATGCTCAGCTGGTGTCAGACCGCCCTTGTTGTCCACTGAGACCTAGATATTGGGATGGCCTCGGGGACTTTGGAGGGTTCTCCTAATTTGTAAAATTTTGCACAGTGGAATGGGCAGAATTCCCATGCATGGGGTAGGCACAGTCCTAATGTGTGGCTCCAGGGGCGCCAGCCTGGAGTGTGTGTTGCCCAGGAATTTGAGGACAGAAGTCTGAAAACACAAACTCAGCTTAAGTTTGGGGACGTAGGTATGGCAGGCCCAATCTACAAACCATGAGAAGAACTCTTCAGGATATTTAGAAAGAGCGATTCTGAGGCTCATGCTCAGGCTTTGGTCTCTGGATTTTGTGTCAACGATGGTCGTGGAATGTGGGGAGGCTTCATGGGCCATGGACGAATCTTCCTCTCTGTGGAATTGGCCCGGTCCCAATTGTTTTTCGTCAATCTGTGGGATGGGAGGTCTCCTTTCAGGTTTGTTACCTCAGGTGTCCCAACCAAAGAGGAATTCCAAAGCAGAGCCCTGGGGAAGAGTGAAGGGACAACCCAAACTATGGTTAAAATTTGGGGCCTAGGGGCATGGCAGGCCCCATATGCTGTCTCTTCATCCAGCCACTGAGAGGCATTCCTTGAGGACTGGGCTCAGGCTGAGGGTCACAATGTGTGTTTGTGACCAATGTGGCTCGGGAGCATGGGCGGGGCCTCATGGGCCACACTGGTTTCAACTTCACTGAACTTTGGACAACATGCCAATCACAAGGTCTCTTGCCATGGGGAAGGAGTTCTGATTTCTGCATCATTTTCAACCCTGGGCAGTGGTTGGAGATAAGGCCTAGGTTCGGAAGCCTGAAAATCGCAGTTTGGAAGAGATGATGACCTAAGGCCATGGTGGGTCTGAAGTGCTCAGTGTGCGTTCAGCTGCCTGGTTGTAGGTCAGGAGGTTCGTGCTCAGGTTGTGTCAGACAGTGCATTAATGCCCAGATTAGACTATGTAATTTGGGTACAGTCGAGTGCCGTGTAGGTTGATCCTCATTTGAGGTGCCTGGGCAGGTCGTTAGGCAAGATATTTTTTCTCGAGGGCAGGCAGAGTGCTGCATTGTGGGTCCGGATTTGCCAAACTTGAGGGCTTCTGGGCCGGTAGTGTGAGGACAGATGTCTGAGACCACAAGCTAGACTTGGGCTTCAGGCTGAGGGCAAGGCAGGTACCCCTTGCACATCTGAACCAATATCTCATGCATCTGAAGTCACGGCGAGGATCAGACGTTGGCTCAGGTTGTATTTTCTGTGCATGACTGAAGGTTGAGACGGACAGGCCCTTAGGCCCTAATCTCAACTCTTGCTTTGTTTTCCAGGTGTCACACTCCTCAGAGGCTTTGGTTCGAAGAACAGTATATGGGGCTTTCCTGAGGCACTGAACAGAACTTCTCTCGTCTCCACATGGGAAGCTTTCTTGTTAGAGCCGTGTCAAACACCTCCGGTTGGAGAATCCTGCAGAGTCCCTGAGCCACCTCCACATTCCAAGGTCTCCCAGGCCACCAAGCCACAGTAGGACTCATCTTCAGGAGAGTCCATTTCAACTCTCCCCTCTGGGTAGCTCACCCAGGAGCCCGCAGATTGAACCTGCATTGTCCTGACTAAAGAGTGGGAATATGAGGTGGCGTTCCCAGGCATCCATGCTTAGACACCTGCTCTCGAGTCTTTCCGTATGGGGCCTCCTGGAACCATCCAATAGCACTCGACTTTCGTGCAGAAGGAAACCTTGAGGTTTGGAGTAGTTCACAAATCCCATCGTAGGCAAAACTTCCTGGCCTCATGAAGCCCCCACACCCTTCAGGAAGAGCCATGCTGGACAAAAACTCTAGCCTGAGGCACGTCTCATAGTTGACATGACCTCAGTGCAGGACATCTCGATTCAGCCTCTCAGAGTGGGCCTGCCGTGCCATCAGTCCCAAACCTCACGCTAGCTTGTGTTTTCAGACTTCCTTCCTCACACTCCTGGCAAACAAGCCCTCCGGACTAGGAACTCCAGAACCACAACCCAGCCCAGGGTCTGCCCAAGGCAAGAAAAACGTTTCCCTGTGGGGCCCTCTCCAGAAAACCCAGATGAGGATCAACCTGCTCGGGCCTCGATGGTACCTGAACTGAATAGGCTGCTCTGGGCACTCATGCTCTGTCTGACACAGCCTGAAGCCAGACGTCCAGACAGTCAAGGAGACAGCTGGCCGCACACCCAGCACTTCAGACACGCCATGGTCTTATGCCGTCACCTCTTCCTAACCTTGGTTTTCAGATATCTGAACCTAGACATTATATCAATTCTCCACACAGCTGGGTATCGCAAGCACAACACAGAACTCCTCCTTCCCCGTGGCTGTAAAGCTTGCTCTTGGCATGGTGTCACACCTTCAGAGAGGGAGAAACCTTCATGGCCCCTGATGTCACCCAAAATTGAGTGCTGCTTGGGCACAAATTCACACTGTGACCCTCAGCATGAGACCCATGTCAAAGAAAGGCCTGTCAGGGCCTGGACCAAGAGAACACATATTGGGCATGCCATGCCCATAGCCACCCAGGACTAACTAGATGGTGTGTATTCCAGTAGAGGGAACCCACTGCTATGCTCTAGAGTCCCTCTCCTGGGGGGTCCCCTGTGGCAGAAAACAGTACTCTTCCCTTCCCACAGAATGAACCCAAACACTTGGGAGCTAGGACAATGCCCTGAGAGGAAGGCTCTTCCTCGGCCCCTGAAGCAACCCCTTCCCTGAATGGCCACTGTGAACGCAACACCCAGAGACAAAAGCCTGAGTGACTGCCTCCCACTTGCCCTCCTTTGATATCCAGAAGATCTCCCCTCTCGGACTGGAGATCAGGCCTGCCATTACCTTGGCCCCTACCTGAGCCAAGTTTGCTTTTTCAGACATCTGTCCCCACAGCCCTGGCAAACACAGCCTCTAGGCTGGGGCCTCTGGAGCCATACCACAGGACCATGCCTGCTCTCTCCTGGGAAACTCTGTCCATTCCTTTGGCCACACACCTCCAGAATATGAGAAACCTCAAGGCCCCCGAGGACATACCATTACCGGGAGCCTCCCTGCACACACGGGACTTCGGACACAAGCGGAGCTGCTACCTCCATGAAGGCATGCACACAGATGTCAACAGAGATAGAAGGTTGAGCCGGACAGGCCCTTAGGCCCTAATCTCAACTCTTGCTTTGTTTTCCAGGTGTCACTCCTCAGAGGCTTTGGTTCGAAGAACAGGATATGGGGCTTTCCTGAGGCACTGAAGAACTTCTCTCGTCTCCACAAGGCAAGCTTCCTTGTTGGAGCCGTGTCAAACACCTCAGGTTGGAGAATCCTGCAGAGTCCCTGAGCCACCTCCGCATTCCAAGGTCTCCCAGGCCACCAAGCCACAGTAGGACTCATCTTCAGGAGAGTCCATTTCAACTCTCCCCTCTGCGTAGCTCACCCAGGAGCCCGCAGATTGAGCCTGACTTGTCCTGACTAAAGAGTGGGAATATGAGGTGGCGTTTCCAGGCATCCATGCTTAGACACCTGCTCTCGAGTCTTTCCGTATGGGGCCTCCTGGAACCATCCAATAGCACTCGACTTTCGTGCAGAAGGAAACCTTGAGGTTTGGAGTAGTTCACAAATCCCATCGTAGGCAAACCTTCCTGGCCTCATGAGGCCCCCACACCATTCAGGAAGAGGCCATGCTGGACAAAAACTCTAGCCTGAGGCACGTCTCAGAGTTGAAATGACCTCAGTGCAGGAGATCTCGATTCAGCCTCTGAGAGTGGGCCTGCCGTGCCATCAGTCCCAAACCTCACGCTAGCTTGTGTTTTCAGACTTCCTTCCTAACACTCCTGGCAAACAAGCCCTCCGGACTAGGAACTCCAGAACCACAACCCAGCCCAGGGTCTGCCCAAGGGAAGAAAAACGTTTCCCTGTGGGGCTCTCTCCAGAAAACCCAGATGAGGATCAACCTGCTCGGGCCTCGACGGTACCCGAAATGGATCGGTTGCTCTAGGCACTCATGCTCTGTCTGACACAGCCTGAAGCCAGACGTCCAGACAGACAAGGAGACAGCTGGCCGCACACCCAGCACTTCGGACACGCCATGGTCTTATGCCGTCACCTCTTCCTAACCTTGGTTTTCAGATATCTGAACCTAGACATTATATCAATTCTCCACACAGCTGGGTATCGCAAGCACAACACAGAACTCCTCCTTCCCCGTGGCTGTAAAGCTTGCTCTTGGCATGGAGTCACACTTTCAGGGTGGGAGAAACCTTCCTGGTCCCTGATGCCACGCCCAAACTTGAGTGCTGCTTGGGCACAAATTCACACTGTGACCCTCAGCATGAGACCCATGTCAAAGAAAGGCCTGTCAGGGCCTGGGCCAAGAGCCCGCATATGGGGCTTGCCAAGCCCCTATGCACCCAATCCTCACCAGTGTTTGAGTTTTCCAGTCGCCCCGCCCGTACCTGGGGCTCTGCTCTGGAATCCCTTTCTTGGAGAGACACGTGAGCCAGACAACACTTTTCCACCCTTCCCACAAAATGACCCCAAACTCTTGGGAGCTGGGACAAATCCCCAGAGAGGGATACTCGTCCACAGTCCCTGAGGCCACCCCTCCAATCCACGGCTATCTCGGACACAACATCCAGAGACAAAAGCCTGAAGGAACGCCTCCCACTCGCCCTTGTTTCAGAGGCCCAGGAGCTCCCTCTCGGGCTGTACATCCGGCCTGCCATACCCTAGGCGCCACTCATAAGCTGAGTTTGTGTTTTCAGACTTCTGTGCCCTCAGCCTGGACCCACACAACCGCCAGGCTAGGGCCTCTGGAGCCACAGCGAAAGATTGTGCCTGCCCTCTCCAAGGAAATTGTGCCCAATCCATTGACCACAACCCTACAGGTTAGGGAAAAGCTCCAAGGCCCCTGAGGCCATCAATAGTGTAGGCCACCCTGGACTAAGAGGGGCTCTCTGACACCAGCGGAGCAACTATCTCCACTTAGACTCTCAGACAGTGTCCCCAGAGACAGAAGGTTGAAATGGACAGGCCCCCAGGCCCTAATCTGAAACTTAGCTTTGGTTTCCATGTGTCCGTCCTCAGAGGTCTGTTTTCGTAGACCAGCACACGGGGCTTTTCTGAGGCACCAAACCAAACCTCTCTCGCCTCCACATGGGGAGCTTACTTACTGGGGATGTATCAAACCCTTCAGGTAGGAGAGTTCCGCAGGGCCACTGAACAACCAGCACATTCCAAGGTTTCCATGGACCCAAACGCACATTATGACGCATCCTCAGGAGAGGCCATTTCAACTCAGCCCCCTGGTTAGCGTGCCCCAGAGGCAGCAGATCAAACATATCTTGTGGCTAATGGCCAATGGGAATGCGAGGCATGCTGTACAGGGATCCATCCTTCGAACCGTGCTCTCCAGTCCTTCCGTATGGTATGTCCTGGAGCCATGCAACAGGACTCGAATGTCCCACAGAAGGAAACCTGGTGGTTTGGGGCAACCTCCAAACTCAGCGTGGGAAAACTTCCTTGGCCTCATGAGGCCCCCGCTTCATGAAGGTGCCATCATGGACACATACTCCAGCCTCAGCCAACGTCTGATCCTCAGCCTGACTTCAGATGCAGGAGATTTTGATTCAGCCTCTGCCTAGTGGGCCTGCTCTGCCCTTGGCTCCAATCCTCACTTTAGCTTGTGTTCCTAGACTTCCGTCCTCACACTCCTGGCCCACAAAACCTCCCTTCTGGGAATTCTGGGGCCACAATGAAGCACTCCGCCTGCCTCCTAGGAGAAAAACTTTGTCTATGGTGCTGCCCAGAAACCCCAAATGAGGATCAAACTGCTTGGCCCTCGGCAACACCCCAATTACATAGGCTACCTTAAACACTGATGCTCTGTCGCAAATAGCCTGAGCTCAGACCTTCCAACAGACACCGACACAGCTGGCTGCACACCCAGCACATTGGACCCGCCACTGCCTTAGGCCACCATCCATTCCCAACCTGGGTTTTCAGTCATCAGAACCTAGACCTTATCTCCAATCCCTGCACAGGGCGGAACCTGATGCACAAGTCAGAACCCCTCCTTCCCCATGGCAAGAAACCTTGCTGCTGGCAGTGAGTCAAACCTTCAGTTAGGAGAAAACGGCATGGCCCATGAGGCCACGCCCATGTGTGAGGGCCGCCTTGGGCACAAACACACATTGTGACCCTCAGCGTGAGTACCTTATTCAATTAACGCCTCTCAGTGATTGGACCAAGAGCCCGCATATGTGGCTTGCCATGCCCATAGGCACGCAGGACAAACTAGATGGTGTGTATTCCAGTTGAGGGAACCCACTGCTGTGCTCTAGAGTCCCTCTCCTGGCGGATCCCCTGTGGCAGAAAACAGTACTCTTCCCTTCCCACAGAATGAACCCAAACACTTGGGAGCTTGGACAATCCCCCGAGAGGAAGGCTCTTCCTCGACCCCTGAAGCAACCCCTACCCTGAACGGGCACTGTGAACGCAACACCCAGAGACAAAAGCCTGAGCGACTGCCTCCCACTTGCCCTCCTTTGATATCCAGAGGATCTCCCCTCTCGGACTGGAGATCAGGCCTGCCATTACCTTGGCCCCTACCTGAGCCAAGTTTGCTTTTTCAGACATCTGTCTCCACAGCCCTGGCAAACACAGCCTCTAGGCTGGGTCCTCTGGAGCCATACCACAGGAACATGCCTGCTCTCTCCTGGGAAACTCTGTCCATTCCTTTGGCCACACACCTCCAGAATATGAGAAACCTCAAGGCCCCCGAGGACATACCATTACCGGGAGCCTCCCTGCACACACAGGGGCCTTCGGACACAAGCTGAGCTGCTACCTCCATGAAGGCATGCACACAGATGTCAACAGAGATAGAAGGTTGAGCCGGACAGGCCCTTAGGCCCTAATCTCAACTCTTGCTTTGTTTTCCAGGTGTCACTCCTCAGAGGCTTTGGTTCGAAGAACAGGATATGGGGCTTTCCTGAGGCACTGAACAGAACTTCTCTCGTCTCCACATGGGAAGCTTCCTTGTTGGAGCCGTGTCAAACACCTCAGGTTGGAGAATCCTGCAGAGTCCCTGAGCCACCTCCACATTCCAAGGTCTCCCAGGCCACCAAGCCACAGTAGGACTCATCTTCAGGAGAGTCCATTTCAACTCTCCCCTCTGGGTAGCTCACCCAGGAGCCCGCCGATTGAGCCTGCCTTGTCCTGACTAAAGAGTGGGAATATGAGGTGGCGGTCCCAGGCATCCATGCTTAGACACCTGCTCTCGAGTCTTTCCCTATGGGGCCTCCTGGAACCATCCAATAGCACTCGACTTTCGTGCAGAAGGAAACCTTGAGGTTTGGAGTAGTTCACAAATCCCATCGTAGGCAAACCTTCCTGGCCTCATGAGGCCCCCACACCATTCAGGAAGAGGCCATGCTGGACAAAAACTCTAGCCTGAGGCACGTCTCAGTGTTGAAATGACCTCAGTGCAGTAGATCTCGATTCAGCCTCTCAGAGTGGGCCTGCCGTGCCATCGGTCCCAAACCTCACGCTAGCTTGTGTTTTCAGACTTCCTTCCTCACACTCCTGGCAAACAAGCCCTCCGGACTAGGAACTCCAGAACCACAACCCAGCCCAGGGTCTGCCCAAGGGAAGAAAAATGTTTCCCTGTGGGGCTCTCTCCAGAAAACCCAGATGAGGTTCAACCTGCTCGGGCCTCGACGGTACCCGAACTGGATAGGCTGCTCTGGGCACTCATGCTCTGTCTGACACAGCCTGAAGCCAGACGTCCAGACAGACAAGGAGACAGCTGGCCGCACACCCAGCACTTCGGACACGCCATGGTCTTATGCCGTCTCCTCTTCCTAACCTTGGTTTTCAGATATCTGAAACTAGACATTATATCAATTCTCCACACAGCTGGGTATCGCAAGCACAACACAGAACTCCTCCTTCCCCGTGGCTGTAAAGCCTGCTCTTGGCATGGAGTCACACCTTCAGGGTGGGAGAAACCTTCCTGGTCCCTGATGCCACGCCCAAACTTGAGTGCTGCTTGGGCACAAATTCACACTCTGACCCTCAGCATGAGCCCCATGTCAAAGAAAGGCCTGTCAGGGCCTAGGCCAAGAGCCCGCATATGGGGCTTGCCAAGCCCCTATGAACCCAATCCTCACCAGTGTTTGAGTTTTCCAGTCGCCCTGCCCGTACCTGGGGCTCTGCTCTGGAATCCCTTTCTTGGAGAGACACGTGAGCCAGACAACACTTTTCCACCCTTCCCACAAAATGACCCCAAACTCTTGGGAGCTGGGACAAATCCCCAGAGAGGGATACTCGTCCACAGTCCCTGAGGCCACCCCTCCAATCCACGGCTATCTCGGACACAACATCCAGAGACAAAAGCCTGAAGGAACGCCTCCCACTCGCCCTTGTTTCAGAGGCCCAGGAGCTCCCTCTCGGGCTGTACATCCGGCCTGCCATACCCTAGGCGCCACTCATAAGCTGAGTTTGTGTTTTCAGACTTCTGTGCCCTCAGCCTGGACCCACACAACCGCCAGGCTAGGGCCTCTGGAGCCACAGCGAAAGATTGTGCCTGCCCTCTCCAAGGAAATTGTGCCCAATCCATTGACCACAACCCTACAGGTTAGGGAAAAGCTCCAAGGCCCCTGAGGCCATCAATAGTGTAGGCCACCCTGGACTAAGAGGGGCTCTCTGACACCAGCGGAGCAACTATCTCCACTTAGACTCTCAGACAGTGTCCCCAGAGACAGAAGGTTGAAATGGACAGGCCCCCAGGCCCTAATCTGAAACTTAGCTTTGGTTTCCATGTGTCCGTCCTCAGAGTTCTGTTTTCGTAGACCAGCACACGGGGCTTTTCTGAGGCACCAAACCAAACCTCTCTCGCCTCCACATGGGGAGCTTACTTACTGGGGATGTATCAAACCCTTCAGGTAGGAGAGTTCCGCAGGGCCCCTGAACAACCAGCACATTCCAAGGTTTCCATGGACCCAAACGCACATTATGACGCATCCTCAGGAGAGGCCATTTCAACTCAGCCCCCTGGTTAGCGTGCCCCAGAGGCAGCAGATCAAACATATCTTGTGGCTAATGGCCAATGGGAATGCGAGGCATGCTGTACAGGGATCCATCCTTCGAACCGTGCTCTCCAGTCCTTCCGTATGGTATGTCCTGGAGCCATGCAACAGGACTCGAATGTCCCACAGAAGGAAACCTGGTGGTTTGGGGCAACCTCCAATCTCAACGTGGGAAAACTTCCTTGGCCTCATGAGGCCCCCGCTTCATGAAGGTGCCATCATGGACACATACTCCAGCCTCAGCCAACGTCTGATCCTCAGCCTGACTTCAGATGCAGGAGATTTTGATTCAGCCTCTGCCTAGTGGGCCTGCTCTGCCCTTGGCTCCAATCCTCACTTTAGCTTGTGTTCCTAGACTTCCGTCCTCACACTCCTGGCCCACAAACCCTCCCTTCTGGGAATTCTGGGGCCACAATGAAGCACTCCGCCTGCCTCCCAGGAGAAAAACTTTGTCTATGGTGCTGCCCAGAAACCCCAAATGAGGATCAAACTGCTTGGCCCTCGGCAACACCCCAATTGCATAGGCTACCTTAAACACTGAGGCTCTGTCGCAAATAGCCTGAGCCCAGACCTTCCAACAGACACCGACACAGCTGGCTGCACACCCAGCACATTGGACCCGCCACTGCCTTAGGCCACCATCCATTCCCAACCTGGGTTTTCAGTCATCAGAACCTAGACCTTATCTCCAATCCCTGCACAGGGCGGAACCTGATGCACAAGTCAGAACCCCTCCTTCCCCATGGCAAGAAACCTTGCTGCTGGCAGTGAGTCAAACCTTCAGTTAGGAGAAAACGGCATGGCCCATGAGGCCACGCCCATGTGTGAGGGCCGCCTTGGGCACAAACACACATTGTGACCCTCAGCGTGAGTACCTTATTCAAGTAACGCCTCTCAGTGATTGGACCAAGAGCCCGCATATGTGGCTTGCCATGCCCATAGGCACGCAGGACTAACTAGATGGTGTGTATTCCAGTTGAGGGAACCCACTGCTGTGCTCTAGAGTCCCTCTCCTGGCGGGTCCCCTGTGGCAGAAAACAGTACTCTTCCCTTCCCACAGAATGAACCCAAACACTTGGGAGCTTGGACAATCCCCCGAGAGGAAGGCTCTTCCTCGGCCCCTGAAGCAACCCCTACCCTGAACGGCCACTGTGAACGCAACACCCAGAGACAAAAGCCTGAGCGACTGCCTCCCACTTGCCCTCCTTTGATATCCAGAGGATCTCCCCTCTCGGACTGGAGATCAGGCCTGCCATTACCTTGGCCCCTACCTGAGCCAAGTTTGCTTTTTCAGACATCTGTCCCCACAGCCCTGGCAAACACAGCCTCTAGGCTGGGTCCTCTGGAGCCATACCACAGGACCATGCCTGCTCTCTCCTGGGAAACTCTGTCCATTCCTTTGGCCACACACCTCCAGAATATGAGAAACCTCAAGGCCCCCGAGGACATACCATTACCGGGAGCCTCCCTGCACACACGGGGGCCTTCGGACACAAGCTGAGCTGCTATCTCCATGAAGGCATGCACACAGATGTCAACAGAGATAGAAGGTTGAGCCGGACAGGCCCTTAGGCCCTAATCTCAACTCTTGCTTTGTTTTCCAGGTGTCACTCCTCAGAGGCTTTGGTTCGAAGAACAGGATATGGGGCTTTCCTGAGGCACTGAACAGAACTTCTCTCGTCTCCACATGGGAAGCTTCCTTGTTGGAGCCGTGTCAAACACCTCAGGTTGGAGAATCCTGCAGAGTCCCTGAGCCACCTCCACATTCCAAGGTCTCCCAGGCCACCAAGCCACAGTAGGACTCATCTTCAGGAGAGTCCATTTCAACTCTCCCCTCTGGGTAGCTCACCCAGGAGCCCGCAGATTGAGCCTGACTTGTCCTGACTAAAGAGTGGGAATATGAGGTGGCATTCCCAGGCATCCATGCTTAGACACCTGCTCTCGAGTCTTTCCGTATGGGGCCTCCTGGAACCATCCAATAGCACTCGACTTTCGTGCAGAAGGAAACCTTGAGGTTTGGAGTAGTTCACAAATCCCATCGTAGGCAAACCTTCCTGGCCTCAGGAGGCCCCCACACCATTCAGGAAGAGGCCATGCTGGACAAAAACTCTAGCCTGAGGCACGTCTCAGAGTTGAAATGACCTCAGTGCAGGAGATCTCGATTCAGCCTCTCAGAGTGGGCCTGCCGTGCCATCGGTCCCAAACCTCACGCTAGCTTGTGTTTTCAGACTTCCTTCCTCACACTCCTGGCAAACAAGCCCTCCGGACTAGGAACTCCAGAACCACAACCCAGCCCAGGGTCTGCCCAAGGCAAGAAAAACGTTTCCCTGTGGGGCTCTCTCCAGAAAACCCAGAAGAGGATCAACCTGCTCGGGCCTCGACGGTACTCGAACTGGATAGGCTGCTCTGGGCACTCATGCTCTGTCTGACACAGCCTGAAGCCAGACGTCCAGACAGACAAGGAGACAGCTGGCCGCACACCCAGCACTTCGGACACGCCATGGTCTTATGCCGTCACCTCTTCCTAACCTTGGTTTTCAGATATCTGAACCTAGACATTATATCAATTCTCCACACAGCTGGGTATCGCAAGCACAACACAGAACTCCTCCTTCCGCGTGGCTGTAAAGCTTGCTCTTGGCATGGAGTCACACCTTCAGGGTGGGAGAAACCTTCCTGGTCCCTGATGCCACGCCCAAACTTGAGTGCTGCTTGGGCACAAATTCACACTCTGACCCTCAGCATGAGCCCCATGTCAAAGAGAGGCCTGTCAGGGCCTGGGCCAAGAGCCCGCATATGGGGCTTGCCAAGCCCCTATGCACCCAATCCTAACCAGTGTTTGAATTTTCCAGTCGCCCCGCCCGTACCTGGGGCTCTGCTCTGGAATCCCTTTCTTGGAGAGACACGTGAGCCAGACAACACTTTTCCACCCTTCCCACAAAATGACCCCAAACTCTTGGGAGCTGGGACAAATCCCCAGAGAGGGATACTCGTCCACAGTCCCTGAGGCCACCCCTCCAATCCACGGCTATCTCGGACACAACATCCAGAGACAAAAGCCTGAAGGAACGCCTCCCACTCGCCCTTGTTTCAGAGGCCCAGGAGCTCCCTCTCGGGCTGTACATCCGGCCTGCCATACCCTAGGCGCCACTCATAAGCTGAGTTTGTGTTTTCAGACTTCTGTGCCCTCAGCCTGGACCCACACAACCGCCAGGCTAGGGCCTCTGGAGCCACAGCGAAAGATTGTGCCTGCCCTCTCCAAGGAAATTGTGCCCAATCCAATGACCACAACACTACAGGTTAGGGAAAAGCTCCAAGGCCCCTGAGGCCATCAATAGTGTAGGCCACCCTGGACTAAGAGGGGCTCTCTGACACCAGCGGAGCAACTATCTCCACTTAGACTCTCAGACAGTGTCCCCAGAGACAGAAGGTTGAAATGGACAGGCCCCCAGGCCCTAATCTGAACCTTAGCTCTGGTTTCCATGTGTCCGTCCTCAGAGGTCTGTTTTCGTAGACCAGCACACGGGGCTTTTCTGAGGCACCAAACCAAACCTCTCTCGCCTCCACATGGGGAGCTTACTTACTGGGGATGTATCAAACCCTTCAGGTAGGAGAGTTCCGCAGGGCCCCTGAACAACCAGCACATTCCAAGGTTTCCATGGACCCAAACGCACATTATGACGCATCCTCAGGAGAGGCCATTTCAACTCAGCCCCCTGGTTAGCGTGCCCTAGAGGCAGCAGATCAAACATATCTTGTGGCTAATGGCCAATGAGAATGCGAGGCATGCTGTACAGGGATCCATCCTTCGAACCGTGCTCTCCAGTCCTTCCGTATGGTATGTCCTGGAGCCATTCAACAGGACTCGAATGTCCCACAGAAGGAAACCTGGTGGTTTGGGGCAACCTCCAAACTCAGCGTGGGAAAACTTCCTTGGCCTCATGAGGCCCCCGCTTCATGAAGGTGCCATCATGGACACATACTCCAGCCTCAGCCAACGTCTGATCCTCAGCCTGACTTCAGATGCAGGAGATTTTGATTCAGCCTCTGCCTAGTGGGCCTGCTCTGCCCTTGGCTCCAATCCTCACTTTAGCTTGTGTTCCTAGACTTCCGTCCTCACACTCCTGGCCCACAAACCCTCCCTACTGGGAATTCTGGGGCCACAATGAAGCACTCCGCCTGCCTCCCAGGAGAAAAACTTTGTCTATGGTGCTGCCCAGAAACCCCAAATGAGGATCAAACTGCTTGGCCCTCGGCAACACCCCAATTGCATAGGCTACCTTAAACACTGAGGCTCTGTCGCAAATAGCCTGAGCCCAGACCTTCCAACAGACACCGACACAGCTGGCTGCACACCCAGCACATTGGACCCGCCACTGCCTTAGGCCACCATCCATTCCCAACCTGGGTTTTCAGTCATCAGAACCTAGAACTTATCTCCAATCCCTGCACAGGGCGGAACCTGATGCACAAGTCAGAACCCCTCCTTCCCCATGGCAAGAAACCTTGCTGCTGGCAGTGAGTCAAACCTTCAGTGTAGGAGAAAACGGCATGGCCCATGAGGCCACGCCCATGTGTGAGGGCCGCCTTGGGCACAAACACACATTGTGACCCTCAGCGTGAGTACCTTATTCAAGTAACGCCTCTCAGTGATTGGACCAAGAGCCCGCATATGTGGCTTGCCATGCCCATAGGCACGCAGGACTAACTAGATGGTGTGTATTCCAGTTGAGGGAACCCACTGCTGTGCTCTAGAGTCCCTCTCCTGGCGGGTCCCCTGTGGCAGAAAACAGTACTCTTCCCTTCCCACAGAATGAACCCAAACACTTGGGAGCTTGGACAATCCCCCGAGAGGAAGGCTCTTCCTCGGCCCCTGAAGCAACCCCTACCCTGAACGGCCACTGTGAACGCAACACCCAGAGACAAAAGCCTGAGCGACTGCCTCCCACTTGCCCTCCTTTGATATCCAGAGGATCTCCCCTCTCGGACTGGAGATCAGGCCTGCCATTACCTTGGCCCCTACCTGAGCCAAGTTTGCTTTTTCAGACATCTGTCCCCACAGCCCTGGCAAACACAGCCTCTAGGCTGGGTCCTCTGGAGCCATACCACAGGACCATGCCTGCTCTCTCCTGGGAAACTCTGTCCATTCCTTTGGCCACACACCTCCAGAATATGAGAAACCTCAAGGCCCCCGAGGACATACCATTACCGGGAGCCTCCCTGCACACACGGGGGCCTTCGGACACAAGCTGAGCTGCTATCTCCATGAAGGCATGCACACAGATGTCAACAGAGATAGAAGGTTGAGCCGGACAGGCCCTTAGGCCCTAATCTCAACTCTTGCTTTGTTTTCCAGGTGTCACTCCTCAGAGGCTTTGGTTCGAAGAACAGGATATGGGGCTTTCCTGAGGCACTGAACAGAACTTCTCTCGTCTCCACATGGGAAGCTTCCTTGTTGGAGCCGTGTCAAACACCTCAGGTTGGAGAATCCTGCAGAGTCCCTGAGCCACCTCCACATTCCAAGGTCTCCCAGGCCACCAAGCCACAGTAGGACTCATCTTCAGGAGAGTCCATTTCAACTCTCCCCTCTGGGTAGCTCACCCAGGAGCCCGCAGATTGAGCCTGACTTGTCCTGACTAAAGAGTGGGAATATGAGGTGGCATTCCCAGGCATCCATGCTTAGACACCTGCTCTCGAGTCTTTCCGTATGGGGCCTCCTGGAACCATCCAATAGCACTCGACTTTCGTGCAGAAGGAAACCTTGAGGTTTGGAGTAGTTCACAAATCCCATCGTAGGCAAACCTTCCTGGCCTCAGGAGGCCCCCACACCATTCAGGAAGAGGCCATGCTGGACAAAAACTCTAGCCTGAGGCACGTCTCAGAGTTGAAATGACCTCAGTGCAGGAGATCTCGATTCAGCCTCTCAGAGTGGGCCTGCCGTGCCATCGGTCCCAAACCTCACGCTAGCTTGTGTTTTCAGACTTCCTTCCTCACACTCCTGGCAAACAAGCCCTCCGGACTAGGAACTCCAGAACCACAACCCAGCCCAGGGTCTGCCCAAGGCAAGAAAAACGTTTCCCTGTGGGGCTCTCTCCAGAAAACCCAGAAGAGGATCAACCTGCTCGGGCCTCGACGGTACTCGAACTGGATAGGCTGCTCTGGGCACTCATGCTCTGTCTGACACAGCCTGAAGCCAGACGTCCAGACAGACAAGGAGACAGCTGGCCGCACACCCAGCACTTCGGACACGCCATGGTCTTATGCCGTCACCTCTTCCTAACCTTGGTTTTCAGATATCTGAACCTAGACATTATATCAATTCTCCACACAGCTGGGTATCGCAAGCACAACACAGAACTCCTCCTTCCGCGTGGCTGTAAAGCTTGCTCTTGGCATGGAGTCACACCTTCAGGGTGGGAGAAACCTTCCTGGTCCCTGATGCCACGCCCAAACTTGAGTGCTGCTTGGGCACAAATTCACACTCTGACCCTCAGCATGAGCCCCATGTCAAAGAGAGGCCTGTCAGGGCCTGGCCCAAGAGCCCGCATATGGGGCTTGCCAAGCCCCTATGCACCCAATCCTAACCAGTGTTTGAATTTTCCAGTCGCCCCGCCCGTACCTGGGGCTCTGCTCTGGAATCCCTTTCTTGGAGAGACACGTGAGCCAGACAACACTTTTCCACCCTTCCCACAAAATGACCCCAAACTCTTGGGAGCTGGGACAAATCCCCAGAGAGGGATACTCGTCCACAGTCCCTGAGGCCACCCCTCCAATCCACGGCTATCTCGGACACAACATCCAGAGACAAAAGCCTGAAGGAACGCCTCCCACTCGCCCTTGTTTCAGAGGCCCAGGAGCTCCCTCTCGGGCTGTACATCCGGCCTGCCATACCCTAGGCGCCACTCATAAGCTGAGTTTGTGTTTTCAGACTTCTGTGCCCTCAGCCTGGACCCACACAACCGCCAGGCTAGGGCCTCTGGAGCCACAGCGAAAGATTGTGCCTGCCCTCTCCAAGGAAATTGTGCCCAATCCAATGACCACAACACTACAGGTTAGGGAAAAGCTCCAAGGCCCCTGAGGCCATCAATAGTGTAGGCCACCCTGGACTAAGAGGGGCTCTCTGACACCAGCGGAGCAACTATCTCCACTTAGACTCTCAGACAGTGTCCCCAGAGACAGAAGGTTGAAATGGACAGGCCCCCAGGCCCTAATCTGAACCTTAGCTCTGGTTTCCATGTGTCCGTCCTCAGAGGTCTGTTTTCGTAGACCAGCACACGGGGCTTTTCTGAGGCACCAAACCAAACCTCTCTCGCCTCCACATGGGGAGCTTACTTACTGGGGATGTATCAAACCCTTCAGGTAGGAGAGTTCCGCAGGGCCCCTGAACAACCAGCACATTCCAAGGTTTCCATGGACCCAAACGCACATTATGACGCATCCTCAGGAGAGGCCATTTCAACTCAGCCCCCTGGTTAGCGTGCCCTAGAGGCAGCAGATCAAACATATCTTGTGGCTAATGGCCAATGAGAATGCGAGGCATGCTGTACAGGGATCCATCCTTCGAACCGTGCTCTCCAGTCCTTCCGTATGGTATGTCCTGGAGCCATTCAACAGGACTCGAATGTCCCACAGAAGGAAACCTGGTGGTTTGGGGCAACCTCCAAACTCAGCGTGGGAAAACTTCCTTGGCCTCATGAGGCCCCCGCTTCATGAAGGTGCCATCATGGACACATACTCCAGCCTCAGCCAACGTCTGATCCTCAGCCTGACTTCAGATGCAGGAGATTTTGATTCAGCCTCTGCCTAGTGGGCCTGCTCTGCCCTTGGCTCCAATCCTCACTTTAGCTTGTGTTCCTAGACTTCCGTCCTCACACTCCTGGCCCACAAACCCTCCCTACTGGGAATTCTGGGGCCACAATGAAGCACTCCGCCTGCCTCCCAGGAGAAAAACTTTGTCTATGGTGCTGCCCAGAAACCCCAAATGAGGATCAAACTGCTTGGCCCTCGGCAACACCCCAATTGCATAGGCTACCTTAAACACTGAGGCTCTGTCGCAAATAGCCTGAGCCCAGACCTTCCAACAGACACCGACACAGCTGGCTGCACACCCAGCACATTGGACCCGCCACTGCCTTAGGCCACCATCCATTCCCAACCTGGGTTTTCAGTCATCAGAACCTAGAACTTATCTCCAATCCCTGCACAGGGCGGAACCTGATGCACAAGTCAGAACCCCTCCTTCCCCATGGCAAGAAACCTTGCTGCTGGCAGTGAGTCAAACCTTCAGTGTAGGAGAAAACGGCATGGCCCATGAGGCCACGCCCATGTGTGAGGGCCGCCTTGGGCACAAACACACATTGTGACCCTCAGCGTGAGTACCTTATTCAAGTAACGCCTCTCAGTGATTGGACCAAGAGCCCGCATATGTGGCTTGCCATGCCCATAGGCACGCAGGACTAACTAGATGGTGTGTATTCCAGTTGAGGGAACCCACTGCTGTGCTCTAGAGTCCCTCTCCTGGCGGGTCCCCTGTGGCAGAAAACAGTACTCTTCCCTTCCCACAGAATGAACCCAAACACTTGGGAGCTTGGACAATCCCCCGAGAGGAAGGCTCTTCCTCGGCCCCTGAAGCAACCCCTACCCTGAACGGCCACTGTGAACGCAACACCCAGAGACAAAAGCCTGAGCGACTGCCTCCCACTTGCCCTCCTTTGATATCCAGAGGATCTCCCCTCTCGGACTGGAGATCAGGCCTGCCATTACCTTGGCCCCTACCTGAGCCAAGTTTGCTTTTTCAGACATCTGTCCCCACAGCCCTGGCAAACACAGCCTCTAGGCTGGGTCCTCTGGAGCCATACCACAGGACCATGCCTGCTCTCTCCTGGGAAACTCTGTCCATTCCTTTGGCCACACACCTCCAGAATATGAGAAACCTCAAGGCCCCCGAGGACATACCATTACCGGGAGCCTCCCTGCACACACGGGGGCCTTCGGACACAAGCTGAGCTGCTACCTCCATGAAGGCATGCACACAGATGTCAACAGAGATAGAAGGTTGAGCCGGACAGGCCCTTAGGCCCTAATCTCAACTCTTGCTTTGTTTTCCAGGTGTCACTCCTCAGAGGCTTTGGTTCGAAGAACAGGATATGGGGCTTTCCTGAGGCACTGAACAGAACTTCTCTCGTCTCCACATGGGAAGCTTCCTTGTTGGAGCCGTGTCAAACACCTCAGGTTGGAGAATCCTGCAGAGTCCCTGAGCCACCTCCACATTCCAAGGTCTCCCAGGCCACCAAGCCACAGTAGGACTCATCTTCAGGAGAGTCCATTTCAACTCTCCCCTCTGGGTAGCTCACCCAGGAGCCCGCAGATTGAGCCTGACTTGTCCTGACTAAAGAGTGGGAATATGAGGTGGCATTCCCAGGCATCCATGCTTAGACACCTGCTCTCGAGTCTTTCCGTATGGGGCCTCCTGGAACCATCCAATAGCACTCGACTTTCGTGCAGAAGGAAACCTTGAGGTTTGGAGTAGTTCACAAATCCCATCGTAGGCAAACCTTCCTGGCCTCAGGAGGCCCCCACACCATTCAGGAAGAGGCCATGCTGGACAAAAACTCTAGCCTGAGGCACGTCTCAGAGTTGAAATGACCTCAGTGCAGGAGATCTCGATTCAGCCTCTCAGAGTGGGCCTGCCGTGCCATCGGTCCCAAACCTCACGCTAGCTTGTGTTTTCAGACTTCCTTCCTCACACTCCTGGCAAACAAGCCCTCCGGACTAGGAACTCCAGAACCACAACCCAGCCCAGGGTCTGCCCAAGGCAAGAAAAACGTTTCCCTGTGGGGCTCTCTCCAGAAAACCCAGAAGAGGATCAACCTGCTCGGGCCTCGACGGTACTCGAACTGGATAGGCTGCTCTGGGCACTCATGCTCTGTCTGACACAGCCTGAAGCCAGACGTCCAGACAGACAAGGAGACAGCTGGCCGCACACCCAGCACTTCGGACACGCCATGGTCTTATGCCGTCACCTCTTCCTAACCTTGGTTTTCAGATATCTGAACCTAGACATTATATCAATTCTCCACACAGCTGGGTATCGCAAGCACAACACAGAACTCCTCCTTCCCCGTGGCTGTAAAGCTTGCTCTTGGCATGGAGTCACACTTTCAGGGTGGGAGAAACCTTCCTGGTCCCTGATGCCACGCCCAAACTTGAGTGCTGCTTGGGCACAAATTCACACTGTGACCCTCAGCATGAGACCCATGTCAAAGAAAGGCCTGTCAGGGCCTGGGCCAAGAGCCCGCATATGGGGCTTGCCAAGCCCCTATGCACCCAATCCTCACCAGTGTTTGAGTTTTCCAGTCGCCCCGCCCGTACCTGGGGCTCTGCTCTGGAATCCCTTTCTTGGAGAGACACGTGAGCCAGACAACACTTTTCCACCCTTCCCACAAAATGACCCCAAACTCTTGGGAGCTGGGACAAATCCCCAGAGAGGGATACTCGTCCACAGTCCCTGAGGCCACCCCTCCAATCCACGGCTATCTCGGACACAACATCCAGAGACAAAAGCCTGAAGGAACGCCTCCCACTCGCCCTTGTTTCAGAGGCCCAGGAGCTCCCTCTCGGGCTGTACATCCGGCCTGCCATACCCTAGGCGCCACTCATAAGCTGAGTTTGTGTTTTCAGACTTCTGTGCCCTCAGCCTGGACCCACACAACCGCCAGGCTAGGGCCTCTGGAGCCACAGCGAAAGATTGTGCCTGCCCTCTCCAAGGAAATTGTGCCCAATCCATTGACCACAACCCTACAGGTTAGGGAAAAGCTCCAAGGCCCCTGAGGCCATCAATAGTGTAGGCCACCCTGGACTAAGAGGGGCTCTCTGACACCAGCGGAGCAACTATCTCCACTTAGACTCTCAGACAGTGTCCCCAGAGACAGAAGGTTGAAATGGACAGGCCCCCAGGCCCTAATCTGAAACTTAGCTTTGGTTTCCATGTGTCCGTCCTCAGAGGTCTGTTTTCGTAGACCAGCACACGGGGCTTTTCTGAGGCACCAAACCAAACCTCTCTCGCCTCCACATGGGGAGCTTACTTACTGGGGATGTATCAAACCCTTCAGGTAGGAGAGTTCCGCAGGGCCACTGAACAACCAGCACATTCCAAGGTTTCCATGGACCCAAACGCACATTATGACGCATCCTCAGGAGAGGCCATTTCAACTCAGCCCCCTGGTTAGCGTGCCCCAGAGGCAGCAGATCAAACATATCTTGTGGCTAATGGCCAATGGGAATGCGAGGCATGCTGTACAGGGATCCATCCTTCGAACCGTGCTCTCCAGTCCTTCCGTATGGTATGTCCTGGAGCCATGCAACAGGACTCGAATGTCCCACAGAAGGAAACCTGGTGGTTTGGGGCAACCTCCAAACTCAGCGTGGGAAAACTTCCTTGGCCTCATGAGGCCCCCGCTTCATGAAGGTGCCATCATGGACACATACTCCAGCCTCAGCCAACGTCTGATCCTCAGCCTGACTTCAGATGCAGGAGATTTTGATTCAGCCTCTGCCTAGTGGGCCTGCTCTGCCCTTGGCTCCAATCCTCACTTTAGCTTGTGTTCCTAGACTTCCGTCCTCACACTCCTGGCCCACAAAACCTCCCTTCTGGGAATTCTGGGGCCACAATGAAGCACTCCGCCTGCCTCCTAGGAGAAAAACTTTGTCTATGGTGCTGCCCAGAAACCCCAAATGAGGATCAAACTGCTTGGCCCTCGGCAACACCCCAATTACATAGGCTACCTTAAACACTGATGCTCTGTCGCAAATAGCCTGAGCTCAGACCTTCCAACAGACACCGACACAGCTGGCTGCACACCCAGCACATTGGACCCGCCACTGCCTTAGGCCACCATCCATTCCCAACCTGGGTTTTCAGTCATCAGAACCTAGACCTTATCTCCAATCCCTGCACAGGGCGGAACCTGATGCACAAGTCAGAACCCCTCCTTCCCCATGGCAAGAAACCTTGCTGCTGGCAGTGAGTCAAACCTTCAGTTAGGAGAAAACGGCATGGCCCATGAGGCCACGCCCATGTGTGAGGGCCGCCTTGGGCACAAACACACATTGTGACCCTCAGCGTGAGTACCTTATTCAATTAACGCCTCTCAGTGATTGGACCAAGAGCCCGCATATGTGGCTTGCCATGCCCATAGGCACGCAGGACAAACTAGATGGTGTGTATTCCAGTTGAGGGAACCCACTGCTGTGCTCTAGAGTCCCTCTCCTGGCGGATCCCCTGTGGCAGAAAACAGTACTCTTCCCTTCCCACAGAATGAACCCAAACACTTGGGAGCTTGGACAATCCCCCGAGAGGAAGGCTCTTCCTCGACCCCTGAAGCAACCCCTACCCTGAACGGGCACTGTGAACGCAACACCCAGAGACAAAAGCCTGAGCGACTGCCTCCCACTTGCCCTCCTTTGATATCCAGAGGATCTCCCCTCTCGGACTGGAGATCAGGCCTGCCATTACCTTGGCCCCTACCTGAGCCAAGTTTGCTTTTTCAGACATCTGTCTCCACAGCCCTGGCAAACACAGCCTCTAGGCTGGGTCCTCTGGAGCCATACCACAGGAACATGCCTGCTCTCTCCTGGGAAACTCTGTCCATTCCTTTGGCCACACACCTCCAGAATATGAGAAACCTCAAGGCCCCCGAGGACATACCATTACCGGGAGCCTCCCTGCACACACAGGGGCCTTCGGACACAAGCTGAGCTGCTACCTCCATGAAGGCATGCACACAGATGTCAACAGAGATAGAAGGTTGAGCCGGACAGGCCCTTAGGCCCTAATCTCAACTCTTGCTTTGTTTTCCAGGTGTCACTCCTCAGAGGCTTTGGTTCGAAGAACAGGATATGGGGCTTTCCTGAGGCACTGAACAGAACTTCTCTCGTCTCCACATGGGAAGCTTCCTTGTTGGAGCCGTGTCAAACACCTCAGGTTGGAGAATCCTGCAGAGTCCCTGAGCCACCTCCACATTCCAAGGTCTCCCAGGCCACCAAGCCACAGTCTCATCTTCAGGAGAGTCCATTTCAACTCTCCCCTCTGGGTAGCTCACCCAGGAGCCCGCCGATTGAGCCTGCCTTGTCCTGACTAAAGAGTGGGAATATGAGGTGGCGGTCCCAGGCATCCATGCTTAGACACCTG